>NC_081407.1:328872048-329172048 GCF_030272615.1 Cryptomeria japonica
TTTCATTTTATACTTAGCATTATCTTGATCACAGATTGTTCCTGTAGCCACTGGAATATTTCATGTGACCATTCCTGCAGTCACTGCAAACTGAGTAGAACCTCGTTTGTTGATCATGGATGAATTCTTGTCTTTCCTATTTATTGATTAGAAGATAGTTAGTATCCCTATCAAGCATTTCATTTACTTGCTTTCAACATTATCCTTCAACAATATTTCATTTCCAACAATAGGAAAGGTGATTGTTTTAGTCTTTCTAGTGCATATACTTTGCAGACCCATTTCAAGTATACGCCCTAAGTTGATAACTAAATGAACCTTCTTGATGAAATATAACTACTTAGTTGGATGTACAATCCCTAAGGTATGTGTAGACACCTAAATTTGAGTAATTAATTTAATCAAATTTAAACCCCTTTCCTCTATTTAATTAATTTCTATTATGTTCCTCCAATTAATTAATTCTTAATTAATTAATCCTCGATCCTATCTTTCTAATTAATTAATTTATAATTAATTAGTTAGCCCCTTGCCCTTGTAGTTAACGAATTTCTAATTAATTAGTTTACCCCCATTCTTCCAATTAAGTAATTCTTAATTAATTAATCCCCCAATCCTATTCCTTTAATTAATTAATTAAATTAATCAATGTCCTTGTCCATCCCGTTTGATTAATTGTCTTTAATTAATTAAACCCCCCTTTCTTTCCCAATCCCATGGATTAAGTAAATCAATTAATTTGATTAATTCTCTATCCTATTTGAGCACATGGCTCCTAACCTTAACCTCCCATCTAACCTAATCCTTGTCCTAACCTTGGGGTTGCAAACAACCCTATCTATTTAACCAACTCTCCTATCCTAGTCATCCTTCCTAACCAATCCTATCCTTCCAACCCTCTTCCCTATCCTATCCCTTCTAACCTGCCACATGTGTGTGCACATCCTAACCACTTTTCCCCATTTTGAGGAAAATATCCTATTTTGGGTGGCCTTGCCCAAAATAGACATATGTAAGACACTTGTCTCTGCCTCCATTTTTGGGTGGCTTTTCCCAAATTACATGTCATCCCTCTCTCTCCTAGTTGAGACACTTGTCCCTTTTTGGAGGAAAAGTGTCTCCTCTTCATCTCCCCTTCCCTTCCTCATCTCTCCTATTTAATCCCCCTCATTTTAGACCAAATCATCCACTTTTTCACTCAATTCATCATTACTCTACCGAATAATCACTCATACTCACATATCCATTTTTCATCTCTCATTATCACTTGCATCTAAATAGTGGAGCACAAATCGAACATCCATTGACGCCATGAGCACACATCAAATCGTGAAATATTCAAATCAAAGCAAGGATATTGGTTTGCATTGCTCGTCATTTGTGTTTTTGCTTTGGTTTTATCATTTTGATCTTAAAGTGTTATGTTTAATGGCTTGTTATGGTTAATTAATTTATCTTTTTATCCTTTAGGTTAACACGCACATTTTTCCTCATACATTTTTCACCAAGTCCTGGATTGCGAGGTAGGGTTTCAAACCTAGCTCCATGTTTTGTTTTGAAAAAAATAAAATTTTAAAAAATAATAATAAATTTTGAGGCTTTTGCTTTTTATTTTGGGCATATCTCTTGAAGGGGAAAGAGGGGTCAATAGGAACACATTCCCGCTATGGTGGGAAAGCTGTCATACCAAACGGATATCGGTGGGATCGCTTTCCCGCCATGGCGGGATAGCAGTCCCGCCAAAAAGCCTAAGCGGCGGGTTTGCGATCCCGCCCAAGAGGTGGGGTGTGGGGCCGCAGTCCCGCCAGAAAGGCGAGGTGGCGAGGAGACAGGTAGGGCTGCCTCTCGCTAGGTGGTATAGCGTTCCCACTGGATATAGCATTCCCACTCCAGCATGAATGCTTTCTTATTGGAGCGGGATGGCCTTCCTATCCGACAGGAACGCTTTCTTGCCGGAGTAGGATCGCTTTCCTGCCCAACAGGATCACGGAGCTCCTAAAGCAAGGGGAAAAGGGAGAAAAAAATGGGGGTCCGTGCCATGGCGAACCTGTCAAAAGAGGTGAGGAAGGGCAGGATTACTATCTCGTCAAAAGAATAGCGATCACATCCAAAAGGACGAGGGGGAAAAAAGACAATTTAATTAATTAGATTAATTAAATCAGGGAGAGGCAAAAAATTAACTAATTAGATTAATTAAATAGGAGGGACATGAGAAAAAGATGATAATTAATTAATGAGATTAATTAATTAGGGGGAAAAGGGTGATAATTAATTAATTAGATTAATTAATTAAGAGGAAAAGGACCAAGGAACTGAAAAGTTGTTGTTGGTTTGATGCGCAGTGGAAGGTGGACATCCTGGTGTGTCGAGAGAGACATTATGGTCTCTTGAAGCTTGGGGCCAAATTGAGTGTCATTGACTGGGAATGGATCAAGGGGATCGGGCTGGGCTATGTGGCACAAATGCCACACATTTGATCACACATGTCGATGCTAACCACATTGATTGAGAGATACAGGAGCAATACCTCTATTTTCCATTTGTTGAAAGGAGAGATCACAATGACTCTCAAGGATGTGTATCGAATTCTTAGGTTACCGATACGAGGTGCACGATGCATAGTGTTAAGGGTCAAGAAGTCAAAGGTCGTGAGAGTACTGGTTGGAGCAGATATGCCCCTACATCATGGGCAGCTATCCCTAGAGCAGACACTGGTACTAGAAACACCTACTAGGCAGATATATTTCTTCGTGTGTGTACTAGTGAGCAGCTACATCCTGTCTAATCATGGAGGTAGATCAGTTGTACTGGGGATGATCCTAGTAGTGATGGAGGTAGTGGATGATGAATGACCAATGGTAGAGCGGACCCTTGTGCTGACGAAGCTATACAAGAAGCTCCATGATATAGTCTATCATCCAAGTCGAGCTTTTGATTATGCCACACTGCTACAGGTGTGGGCGTGGGATAACATTGTTGTCATGCGACCAATGGGTAGACAGGAGAGGGATGCAGTTGATCCCATTGCATTCAGTTGGCGAGGAGGGTTGAGATACAAGGTCATGGATGACGTTGATCATTGGCGGGTGGCATTCGACAAATTGGTAGTAGACATGATCACCTAGCGACCGTATATGGGGATTCCAGCATGGCTAGAGGATCCTCGACACATTCGTACACGATGACCATAGGATACATCATTGGTAGATGGGAGCATGTTATTGAGATGTACAGGCCAGACCAAGTGCAGAGACGGTTCGGTTAAGTACATGATGTACCTGGGGCACCACACAGATTCTGGTGGGTCAAAAGAGAGAGCTCAGTTGAGTTTGGACCCTCGCTACAGGATAGAGAAGGGATCATAGATCAGTGGACATGGTTAGCTCTAGTACAGTGGGATCCACGAGGTGGGCCCTAGACGCAGATGTTACAGTAGCCTTCAGGGATTGGTGGGCAGAGGTCAGATTGAGGCTAGTCATGAGAGCAAGATTAGCATCCCTTGGCGAGAGGAGGATACAGGTGCAAGCCAGGGGAGGTAGGATAGGACAGTATCAACCGACTAGACAAATAGCTGAGACCGTTGCAGAGGCCATGACCCGGACGAGGTCTAGATCAGTCGCAGGGAGACAGGTGCAAAGGGGACCAGAGGAGAGGATGGGGGGAAGATGAAGGAGATGAGGCAACAACCATGGATGTGAAATCATTGCCACAGGCTCAGATAGAGGGACATGAGGAGGAGGGACAAGGTTGAGGCAAGAGTTCATTGAAACTAATTCCCACCAGGAGAGCCAGGAGGGAGGAGAGAGGAGAGGGTTCCACAACACCACTAGACTCAGCAACACATATTCGCTCCCTTGAGGAGGCACTGGCTGGGGCAGAGAGCAGGCTATAGACTATCACTGCAAAGAGAGATAACCTGCGGAGGGAAAGAGATAGTCTGTGCCAGGAGAGAGATGCAGTAGAGGGTACTAGGGTACAACTGCAGACAAAGAGGGACAAGATCCTCCAGGAGAAAGATGCAGCGATTCTGGCTAGGTATGCTTTGGAGCATTCCAGATGCAAGACAAAGGAGACTGTGACCCGTTACCAGAGAGATGGGGACAAGGCCCAGAGACAGGTAGCGTCGAGCAACTGAGGAGGGGGGAGATAGTGGTCATGATGCTGGAGAGACGAATGGTCGAGATAGAGGTAGTATCTCATCAGGAAGGCTGGTACAGGGCCAGGTATGAGCAGTCAGTACCATCCAATTAGAGGGAGTAGTATGTGCCACCTCCTAGGGCTAAGGCAGCTAACCTGTCACATAGTGGAGGATCCAGTGGAGGGTCAGGGAGATCTGACCATAGTATAGGTGTATCGGGCAAGAGGACTCGGACAGAGGACATGCTAGTGTCAGGATCAAGATCCATATAGGGATCCCCTGGATAGAGACAGGGGCAGGGGCAGGGGCAGGGGCAGGGACATGGACTAGCCCAGTCGTCATAGAGTAGAGGACTATGTAGATGGTTATGCAAATGATGCAGCTTTTGGTATTTTTGGTATACCATACAATAGGCACACACACACACACACACACACACACACACACACACACACACACACACACACACACCCACACACACACCCACACACACACACACACACACACACACACACACACACACACACACACATATATATGCCTTGTAGTCACTTTTGTTTTTGCACCTCATGTGTGTGTTATGAGCATGATAGGTGATCACCAATCGTTATGATATTGTATGTACTTGATTCATCTTTTGATCAGATATAGCAGATGATGTATACATTGATATACATGTACATTTTGTATTGACATACATGTTTGAGACCATGCTGATATTTATGATATACATTATGTTTTGGGTCTGCCATATGATGTTTATTTTATGAGTTCTATGATGCATGCATGGATGCATATTTTGCCATGATATATTCTATGAATGATTTATGTTACATGATTATGAGATGTGTGGATGTATGATAGAGGCTATATGCGATGAACTGACTCATTGGTGATGCAGGATGTGATGCTCATGTGAAAACATTCCAAACATTATGTAGTAAATTATCTCATGATCATAGACATGAAAAATCTATTCATTTGTACCTTTACAGATAAGGATTTTCAACGGTATTGTTCCCTGCCTCCTCAATCAATTCATTCTTTTCAACAATTAGTTAATGCACTTGTTCAACATTTTCAAAATAAAATTGGTCCTTGAATTACTTTAATTGATTTGATGCATTGTAAGTAAGGAGTTAAAGAAAAAGTGACTAGTCTCATTGGTAGATATAAACATTTGCATGCACAAATTGCTTATCTTGTTTATAATGGCGATGTTGAAAAAAAATCATTGATAATTTGCAAAAGGATATTAGAGATAAGCTTCTATTGTCTAATTTTCAATCTTTCACACATTTATGCATAGTTTTTCATAATATTCAACTTCAAGGGAGTCAATTTGAATTTTCTTAAATAATGCCTTCAATTGATAAGAATGAGGGTACTCAACATCGATCATTTTAAAATTTAAAAAACAAACTAAGAACTTCATCAAGATCAACAACAATTCTTTCAATCACATTGATACACAAGTGGCAACCACAACTTTAATTGTGGCCTCTTTATCATCAATCTCTACACATTGTAATTATACTTCTCTTTTGGAATTATTGCATAGTATCATGCTTAGGTTAATTAATGCTAGTATGATGAAGATTTCTCCCATTGAACCCATAGATACCTCTAAGACTTTGCTATCTTCCTTTGATCTTAAAGCCTTTTTCCATTACCATCATCAACTTGGCCATGATATTGAGAAGCGTTATAGGTTGAAGAATGTGATCCAACACCTTATAGATTTAGACACTATAGCTATAGAGGGTGTGAATGATAATTGTTAGCCCTATATTTTTTTTTTGTTCCTAAAGCCTCATGATTAGCTAAAAATCAGCTATTTTTAATGTTTTAATGCTGAAGTTTTTGTGGCCAAACTCTATATCAGCTGAGAGATTTTAATTCTTTAATATTTGAGTTACCCATATGTCCAAATAATTAAATCTCAAGTCTTATGTTTCATATGCCAAAATTATTTCTGGGTTATGCTCTACTTGTCTCATTTGTTCTACGGTTAAAATTTCACAGGAAACAGAGTTTTCACTAAAAAGTTATGAAGGTTTTTCTATGGCAGCCCAAAGGAACAATTATCATTGAATTTGAACCTTGAACCTCCTTAGGTTCAAGCAATTCAAAAGGTTCAAAAAGTTCAAAGTTCAAATTTCGAGCTTTGTAATTTTTGGTCATTGAACTTGAACCATTGAACTATTTTGGTTCAGGTTCGAGGTTCAACGCGCAGGAAAATGGAAAGAGAAAAATCAATGCATTATACTGTGGGTGCAGTTTGTATTTTTGAACCATTTGCTTGAACCTCGCAGGTTCAAGGTTCAAAGTTCGAGGTTCGATTTCAGAGGTTCAAATTCAGAATTCAAAGATTCATCAAATGCAATTTCAGAGTGTGTGAATTCAAAATTTCAGCAATTTCAATAATCCATTAACATTGGCATGTCTAATGTTTGTAATTTTTAATGTAATCCAAAACCACGGATTTTCTGAGATAGAAAAATCAGTCTCGGTACAGGGGGAATAACTTTTAATTTCACCGTTGGATCGGGCTAAAATTTTGATAGGTTTTAGAAAACCTAGTTTTCTAAATTCTCACCAAAGCGATCGGAAAAATATTATCTCAGTGAAAAGTTATTTATCTCTGAGTACGGATCTATAAAATTCTGAGATAAAAAGATTTGAAGGTTTAAAACAAAAAAAGTTATTAGGAAGAGGATAAAAGATAAAAGAAAAGATTGATTAATTATCTTTTCAAAAATCAGTTATTGATAACTGAAAGTCTCTTTAAAGAAAGAGAGAGAGACTATATATATGAGGAAAAAAGAAAAGAAAGGGGTTCCGAAAACTGTGATTTTGGGAGCAACAGATAATATTTTGGTTATCATATGAATTATTTGGATTATAGAATGACTGGTTATTAATGAAATGTTGTGTTATCTTTGGATCTATGTGTTCTTAGATTTGCAATCTTTCTTAATTTGATTATGGGCACAATATAATTTGATGATCAGCTACCTCTATAATCCTTTTCAATTCATGTTTATTATTGGTTGTTGGATGACTCACATTGTATTGATTTGTTTGATCCCCCTTGCTCTGTGAAGCATGAGAGAGTATCGATCAAGCCATTAGTCTTCGCTGAGTCTCTATTTTGCTTTGAATTTATACAGCAAGAATGTTATGAGTCGGAGTCTATGAACTCTCTTTCGAATATTCTTTTCAGAAATTTCCTATGTGTGCAGTTTTGAAGGCATTTATTTGTGTTGATGGATAAATGTTGAAGCCTTTCAATGCTTTCTGGTTAAAAGTGTTAGCTTATCAACTGTATAATAAATTCATTGTAAATCTTCTAAGAGGGAGTTGTACCTCTCAATTCAAAGGAAGATTATCAATTCAATGATAATCTATCCAACTATTGGTGCTCTTTGTCCTTTATCCCGGGCATTTAGAGTTAGTATGTGTATGTATTTGTTGAGGGACAAATGTGTTCACTAACAATAATGAAAATAAATTAGTGGCACCTTTTAATCAAAAGTTGAAAATCTTTACTAATCCTTTGCCTTCTCATTCTACCAATCTCATTGAGCCTAAACCTTCAACTGATATAACTCCTAATGAGATGTGTGTAAAGACTACCAATGTTGTGAACCTTATTAAAGAAATCCAAGTCTAAACCTGAACCTCATCCTACCTTTGACTCAAGAGAAACTATTGATGCACTCGATGGACCATTATACATTATTACCAAAATTAATGGAAATGTCTCGCAAGGAGTGCTCATTGATTCAATATGTATGGTGAATGTTATGACTAAATAACATCTTTAACTCAACAATTTTATCGAGACACTTATGACAAATATGATGTTATGATTAATGTGAATGATGGCTTTATTTATCCCACTATAGGTTCCCTCATTCTTCCCATTGAAGTTGGTAGTAAGTGTTTAGGTTTTAACTTTGCTATTATTCCTACCTTTGACCAATTTCATGTGAAATTAGGGCATCCTTGGCTCTTTTCATGAAAGTTATCCCTTTTATCATTCATATATGTTTGAAGTTCCCTCGTGATGGGCATATTATCATGATCCACCATAGTCTTTATGAGCCCTTAACAAGATGTTGAAACTTCACCTTAGAGTGCTTTTGGTCTCAAAAACCTAAATCTTTGAAACCCCAAGAAGACCTCATTTTCTTATCTTATCAAAAATTCAAACTTGAAAGGTTATCAACCTTGAGTAAACCCGAGGATCCTTCACCCATGTATATTCCTCATAATCTTGAATCTGGTCTTCTTCCTACTCTTTCTATTCCTCCCATATATGGTACAATCACACCTCCTACATCCCATAAAGGGAAGCATCCAACATCCTACATCTCTCAATGTAACAAAGTTTATTTTGTTCCCCCCCCACAAGGTAAGAAAAGAAGCTATGTTGGTTGATCCCCAACCTTTGCAAGTTTTGAGTCAAACCAAGAGAAATCATGTAGTGCGAGAGAACATTGATGAAGACATTATGCCAAGGATCATGAGCTTTCTTCCCAAACCATTTCCTCCCCTAAGATGTCAAATTTTGACTTGATCTCATTTATCCAACCTTTACCTAGCCTAAGGGAGGAATTTTATCTTAATCAACAATTTCTCAAAAGTTAAAATTATCTAAAGAAAATAATTATTGATTTCATGTGCGCATTAAATATCCTAATTTGATTAATTTAGATGATGATGAAGTTGTTGATGATAATAATGTTATTGATGCTAACAATGTTGATACTAAGGATTCAAATGATATGTATGATATTATTGTTGTCACAAAGGATTGTGTCATGTTGCTAAGTTGGGAGCTCAGCAATCCTGTGAAACATGGAAACACCTTCGAGCCCATGGGTTGCTCAAATTGAAAGCGAATCTCTAGAGCGAGCAAGTTCTCTTTGATGAATCTCCTAAAAAATAACTTTCTAGGTAAAGAGATAGAAGGATAACTAGAATTTAAACATATCCTAGGAGGAAGTGATACACCAAACAACTAACTAATATTACAACTTTCTTAACTCACAAAACCTTTCAACAAATAGCTTTGAATATTTCACAACTAAACATGTGATGCATAAATATTTCTTAGAAAGGGATGAATCTAATGTTCGCTTGAAGGAAAACAGCTGGTTTTCATAACTACAACCTATCAAAACCAACTAACACATTCGAAAACCTACAACTATCATGTTACACAAAATGATGATTGAATGAGATAAATCAGAGGATTTCATGCATAGATAATAGAAAATAATTAGATCATTCATTCATCACATAATACAGTAAGTGCTAAGAAGGAATCTGTTGCTATTTTATTGAAAATAAAACGAATGTTATTGTTACAATCTCAAAAAATGAGCTACAGGTTTTCCATTACGCATGAAAGAGACCAAATTCTATCTACAATACATGGTGCAAGGAAGAAATAACTAACTTAGAAAGAAGATAAGAATAAGATTTATAGAAAAATCCTTGAAGTCAACTGATAGGTACCACTGAGCTTGAACTGCATCTTCATTCTTGATTTTATCTTCAAATGTGCATGATGGAGCCTTGCATCAAATTTGAGAGAAAAGTATGCACAAAGGTGTCTCCAATTGATTATAACTGAAGGTTGATGAGTGCAAAGTCCCTCTTGATTGATATATGACCCATGTGGGGTCTCAAACCTGGATATAACTGCTCAAAATTGTCAAAAATCCCTCTTTTTCAGCCCTCTAATTGTAGCATTGATTTGCTTCAATCATTTCTTGAGTGGTTGCATGATGAAAGGTTTATGTATGATCTTGACATTGAATTAGCCTTTTATTAAGCATGAAAGAACTCCATAAAACTTGAACACATCTCCCGCTAACTATCTTGCATGCTATCCATGAACTCTACTTTTAAACACTATTTCATGGTTAAGACTACACCTTGATTGATTGAAAAATGATCTATGTCTTTTACTGGGACCCTCTTTCATTGGCATTGTTATCATTTGAATGCTCTCCAAACACATTGATTGAAAGCTTAAAAACCTGCACCATATTAGGGTCTATTTACCGTCATTCTACCTTAAGAATGTTGTCATGCTATCTTTTCTCTCCTTTGTTAAGGATCCATATCAATAATGTAGCTTTGATTGCTCTAATGCCCTTTTGGAATGCTCTTATTGACATGCTTCACTGCCAAATATCTTTTTTGATTATATTTTGGCTTTGGAAGTCTTATCTGCATTCATTGTTGACTTAGGATCTATGTGCACACCTCTCAGTGTATGGAAGACTGCTCTTTGGGTTTTTACGACTACTCAAACCTTGGACTCCTTGTAGGCTCTTCTATTTTTGAGATTTTGGCCTTAATGACTATCCTTTTATGAGACCTTTGATAGTTGTAGCTACTTGCTTTCTATCATTCGTACTTAGATTGTTTTGATTGTTATGTCTATGTGTTATAAACTCACTGTCATAACCATGCTTTATAATTGCTATAATTCTCTTAATACCACAGCCCTTGGCCTCTATATATTATGACTGCAACTTCATTACAAATTTAAGAATTTATGAGGATATGACTCCATCTTTCTAAGGGTTGTTTTGATCTTCAAGGCTGTGATCTTTGTATTGATGTTGTGTCTCTGTGTGTTCTAGAATCTACAAGCATGAAGCCTATCTCTGTTATAGTGTTTGCTATTATCTTTTGCTCATATGATTGACTGCAACAACATTGATATATATTCAAGACTGATTTTATTATCACAGTGACTATGAAAACCTAGCTTATATTCTGATAACGGTGTCATTGTGATTTCTCATGTGGCTTTCACCTTTTATTGATCCAAGACTGTTGTTTAATCTATAATTGTTATGCCTTCATGCTTTGATCTCGAGACTGCTATAGCTTTACTTTATCTATTATTGCTCTCTATTCCTACAAAAAATCTTTAACCCTTACTATCTTTTTTGGTTGTTTAAATTGCAAGAAGCCTCGACTACAACTCTCTATTTCTTTATCTTTGTATTTTTACAATCTCTTATACCCGCTCTCTTTAATATGAAAGCTGCAAGTTATCAATGCATTATCCTTGTACTATTGTATGTTCATTGTTTGTGCCCTTATTCACTTATCATTTTGATATACGTTGAGTGTTGATCCTTTGACAAAGACACAAATGATTGTGTATTGGGCATTGATGTTGATCATTGTCTTTTACCTATGAATGGCTCTTTATTGGTTCATGACTATTTTTCTCCATGTCTCAGACCTCTAGGACTACAAAATATGGCAACAAGATATCAAACTTTGATGTTTTTGCCTTGTGAATGACTTTTATCTTTGTGTTAGGTATCTTGGGTGCTTCATGATCCGGATTCATTGTACCCTTATTTATTTTGACTATTCTATTCTACTCGATTGTTATTAGGCTATGGAGGTTGCTATTCTTTGAAAATAAATTCTAATTCATTATTTTCCATGAGCTTTTCACTGATTCCTTATACCATTTGCTACATAATGCTTTTATTGTGGCTTCCCATTATTAGGTAGTCATTGTGCTTTTCATGGTGATCTCTGTTCTTAATGGAATACCATCTCTTACCACACAAACTTATCTCTCTATGTTCACCATAGGAGAAGAGGTTTGATGTCGAGTCTTTATATTTTATGACATTCTCAAATTTGTGCAATTCCAATGTCTCTTGTAGGCCTAAGACTCTTGGATGTGCATCTCAAGGCTACATTTCAAGGTATATTGTCTTTAAATGGTTGCATTATGATAATGATATCTGGTTGTCCTTATTATATTTATTGATGTAATAATTTGTGTTAAATGCATGCTCTGTTTCTCTATTAAAATTCCCTATCCTAGAACCTAGATCATTGCCTTATGGCACTGTGACATTTTGTGTACTGATTTGTGCCTTTATATCTCTGCAAAACTAGGGCTTTTCTGTCTTCTTGAGACTATGTTTGTGCTTATTGTGGACCTTTATGACTATGATTGGGGCATTAGATTCACATAGGTCTTCAAGGATTTCCTCTTTTAACAATCAAAAGACTATTCCTTGAAGCCACTACCCTATTGGGATTTTGTGTGCTTAGTCCACTACCCTATTGGGAATTTGTGTGCTTAGTCAACCCTGTCTATATACCTTTGAAAGGTCTCCCCTTTCTTTCTCCATGCTATCATGTGACCTTATTCATGAGAATAAGACTAATGTTGTTCTTGGCATAGTATCAATGCCTTTCAAAACACAAAGACTTTATTTTGTCGAAGATCATTGTGTTCTTTATACTGTGATTCTCTATGTTCATAATTGTCTTAGTTTTGACTATCTTCTTCAGGCATCATAATGACTATGGTGAAACTTTTGAAGATCTTCTATAGTTCGGGTTTATTCCTCTCATGTCTTTGAGATTCTTGGTTGTTCTATTTTCTTAGTAATAAACACCTTCTCTCTTTTCATCTATTATGATTGGAAAACCTTCATAGCTTGACCCAAACCCTAGAAAACTCTATCTCTTGCATATAGAAAAGCTTTTTTCTCTTTGAAATGAAACAAGAGACATAATGATAAGGAAAAAAAATCATCTCTTTGATGATGGCATGCATTGGTTGTCTTGAATTGAATGAAAAGCTTCTTCATGTGCTCCTTGACATCATGCTACACATTTCATCCATGCTTCTTTGAGATGAGTCTTCCTTTAAACTTATCTTTACTCTCTGTGAGGCCCTTGAAACATTTTGACTACCTTAAGAAATATCCATCATACATGCATATTTGTGTGAGATAAGATTTCTATCCCTTGATGAACCCTTGATGATGAAGCAAAATTGAAGAAGGGTTTGCATGTTGTTTATTTTATAGCAAAGTCCATGGATGGTGAAAACATGAGATTGACAGTAAGCTTAAAGAAGGACTCCAAGAACCCTAAAACCATGTGATATTTTGATAAAGCTTTTTCCCCTTTTAACTCAAACTTCCCTCCCTTTTGCTAAAAGGTCTTATTTTGATTTTCAATGTGGAGTAAGGCTTACTAAGGATTTTTTCTCATTAATAAAACATCATTCACGCTTTACTCATTTTGGCAACTTTATTTAAAATTCTTAGAATGTAATTTATCCTCTTGTAAGTCTTTTTGATAATAAAATGCATATTCACCCTTTAATATTTATTTTGACCATACAAGACGAAGGTGATATGCAATGACCTTTTCTCCCTTTGAACCATTTAATCCTCCCTAAAACTTTGTGATAAAATATAGGGTACTTTAGAAGGCTATTTTTTTACCTGAGAGTCAAAAATAGGTAACAATTATGGAGATTAATCATGATTTATCTTCAACTTTTTCTAAAGCATAAATCTTAGCTCCTGGTGACAAACAAAATGACATCATTAGAGCATGGTTCTTATTTGGAACTTGTCACAACTCCATATACCATGCTTGTTGTGGCTCCTCTTTCATCTTGTCCACCATCCCTAAATGATGTTAAGCAAGATTGGGAGACAAATAATTTTCTATACTAGCCTCACTTGTGTAGTGGATTCTCTTTTATGTATTTTATTGCCTACAATGTGCTTCCCTCATGGTGTATTGCTTCATAAATTCTCTTTATGTAATGTTAGGTTATCTTTAGACGACCCTTGTTTCTCTATTGGTGAAGGTAATAAAGAGGTTGAAAATGTTGTGACATCCCTCTATTTGTATCTCAACTCTTCTATATGTTGTATTCATGTTATGCCATACATGTACTATTTGTTGTAAATGTGTCTTTGCGTTGTCTACTTGGGGATGATAAAAAAGCATTGAGATCTTTGTTTTTGGTATGTTCTATGTTGACCCAATAATACTTTTATTGTTCATCTTATGTGCTCTTCTTCCATTATGCTTGTAGTTCCACTACCTTTTGGGGACGAGGTCAATTCAATGCAATCATACTTTATATACATAATTCATCAAATGTGCATGTAGACCCTAATTAGTGGATCCTTTATATAGTGTCTTTTTGTCACATGCTTCATTTTACTTGATTTGTCCTTACTTAGGGGCATATCATCATGGCAACCATGCTTGTATTTTAGATGCATGTATGCTGCCTTGACGAAATTGCTCCTAATAAGATGCACATAATTGCTTTAATGTGGGGAAATACACTGTGCTCTTTGTTACACTTTGTGCACACACCACCAAGTTTGTTTTTTACACTTTGATTACACACCACTACGTGTTTCAATTTGTATTTAGATTACTTGGCAAAGTGATCCTTTTGCTTCAAAATATTTTCCACTAATTTTTCAATTCAAAATTTTCTCTCTCAACATGACTCGTAGTAAGCATAAGCCTTACTAGGCCAACATAGTCATGATCTCGCTTCTCTTCATGTGTTACTCCTTTTGTCTTGATATTAGATTGATAAGGTCCTAAGTCCATGGGGGTTTGTGGTGTCTTGACTCTTTAATATCTCAATGAAAGTTTTTAATGTTATCTTGTAATTTATCGAGAGTATGAGTGTAGGCTCATAGTACCGCTAAAATGGGGGCTAAATGTAGTATCATAAATTATGTCCCTATAAAAATTTCATCCTCACTTAGGTGTCACTTAGGTGTTCTAGCCTTTGGTGCTTTAACCTTGTTTGATTATACTCACGCAAACTTCAATTCTCAAACTTTACCTAGCTTCTAGTCTATGAAACTTTGTTCAACTATGATTGGTTGGACAAAGACGCTCTAGGTGCCATTGTCCTAGGACAATGGTGCCTTAGGTGCCATTGTCTAGACAAAAGGGGCCCAATTTTGGTCCCAACAATGGTCATAAAATGTGGACAGGAATTCCCTTCTCGTGTCAGTCTCAAAATTTTAAACATGTTTGATGTAGTGGGGTATAAAAGAAAGCCTTACCCCCTCATTTGAACGTTCGTCTTACATCTCTCATCAAGGAAAATTCACTCTACAATTCAAATTCAAGTGAGCAAGAAATCAAGCATCTTCAAGACATTGAAGGAGAGGTCAATTATTCATGATTCTAGCATTCAAGATGGCATCCATGATCAAGATTATATGAAGACACCCTACATACTACATGACAACATCAGCCTAGCATGGAGACTTCAAAGCAAGACTTAACAAGGTATAAAATTTCAATTACAACATCTCAATTTAGATCTAGCCTTTACCCTTAAAAGACACGCTTTACACTTTCATTACATTTCAATTTTAATTTAAATTAAAGGGTTAATTCCAAACCCGAGGTTTGACTTAGGCAAACCCCTATTCCAAACATATTTTTCTTTTTTCTATGTATAGGTGATAGGTTTAAAAGCTATAAAATTGGAATTAGCCCAAATAGATAGAGACAATCAGATCTAGCTTTTGCAAGCACAAAAAACAAAGGACAACTTTGCTCCACACTGCATTGTCCAACAAATTCCACAAAATGTTTTTGGGGTAGATTCCAAGCAACATTCTAATTCTAGACTAATTAATTTCGTCTGCATCTGACATTCAGGGGACAGGGTCATCTGGAGCTACCTTGTCTTGATTTTTTAGGCCTAATTTCTAGTCACAGGTTCCATTCATCTTCCTCATCTTAGATATGTAGTTACAAATTTATATCAAATATGCAATTATCTGTTTATGTTATATAACTTCAATTTTCCACCTTTAGATGTAGATCTAGCATTCAATCTTCATGTTTTTAGTATCCAATTCAACCCCCCACAAAGAGGAGTGAAATTTAATTAGCATTTAGCCCTTTTCACAACAAAGGAGGTTGAATCTATTGATTTCATCTCCTCTACAATGCAATGTCAAAAAATAGGTCTATTTGCATGCCTAAACTTATAAACATTTATTTTTCACTATTATAAAAATATAAAAGAAATGAAGCAATCCTTAGCCAACAACACAACTATAATGAGGTATCAATATTTTTTAGGAGTGTTTAAGTGACACATATCAAATAGTGTAGTTTGTCATTGCTTTATTCCTTCGTGTTACAAGAATAATAAAAAAATGGGTCTACTAATTTGGATGACTTATTGAGTTCCACCTAATAGTGCAATAATGCCAAGTTATTGAACGAGCAACATTTAAATGTTTCACTATCTTTTTGATCTTTTAGGTGAGATAAATGGTTTTGTTGTGTTGAGTGTCTTCTTTATGATCTTCACTAGTAGGGGGCCTCAAGCCAATATGTCATTTTCTCATCAATAGTAGAATATAAGATAAGTGTTAGTTTGATGACCTAATCTTATCGCACTACTCATTGATCTATAAAATGATCAATGGTGTGGATTTTTTATTGATTTCGTGACTCATGGAATAGAGAAACCTTATAGAGGTGCTAAAAAATCTTCCCTTATTCAAATGTAATATGAAAAATTGCACACCATTGTACAATCAATGAATTCTCAAACCAAAAGGGAAACATGTTGTAGTTAATGAAAGGGTAAAAGTAAGAAGTTGTGTCACACTTTTATAAAGGAAATGATCAATGCTGATTCAACTTTTTAAATTGAATCAGTGGAAAGTGAAATATATGTTTTGAATTTTGAAATGATGTAAACTAATAAAATGTATATTCTTTTTTTTTTTTGCTCGGTTATATTCTTTTGTTTATTTTATGTTTGTGATTTTTATAAAAATTAAAAAAATATTTGAATATAGTTTTGTATAAAGTAAACACTATAATTTAGTTGTTGATAAAATGTTGAAATTGAAGTTACACAAATGGCTACACTTTATTTAATAAATCTTAACTTTGTTTCTTCAAAATTTTTGTATATATTGATAAATTAAAACTTTAGTGCATGGATATATTTTTTACTATTTTTTATAAATATATATTTTCCAATAAATTTTAAAAGTTGCATGTACTGAAATATAATTCTTTCTATTTGTTGTCATCTTTTTTTATTCATTATTTATCCAAATTATAAAAGAATCATATCATCTTGACATAGATTCTTTTCTCTAGTGCGTCATATTTTTTTTCAAAAAATTTAAATAAATTTTAGTATTTTTTCTTGTCAATATTTAATTGTTGATGACCTACTATCAATGAAAATAAATTGTAAAATATAAAAAATATGAAAAGAGATATATTTTGTAATTTTCACTTGTAGATCTATAAAAGGGCATTTTTTGCATTTCAAAAATAAATTATTTATAAGAGTAGGAGTTGTTGAAACATCGAGTTTTTCATTTTTATTTTTTTAGGTAATTAGACCCAAAGTGATATAAATATACATTTATTAGACACTTCCATTTGGAAAAGTTGTGGTCCATATATAACTTATCTATAAGGAATCTATATAGACCATATATCTGACTAAAATAAATTTTTAGTTAGAAAAACTTAAATTCACTTTTGCTGATAAGTTGGCCTGAAACGTGACACAATATTGTATTTTTACTCGAAATTGAGAAGATTTTGGCTTTTTTCACACGACTTCTTGATTCAATATCTTCTTGAATTTTAATGGATTCCAAGTGTAGACACATAAATCTGTCCACTTAATTAAATGAATATTTAGTATTTATTTGATTATTTAACCATCAATCAATAATTAATTAAATTAATTAATTCATCTTAACCCTCTTCTCCTATTAATTAAATAAATTATTATTCAATTTAATTCACTTAACCAAATTCAGACCATTAATTAAATAAATAAATCATATTTGTTTAATTAAATCTTCTCTCACATTTAAATAAATTAATATTTATTTAAATCCCCCAAAATCTCATCTCTCACATTTAAATAGATTGACATTTATTTAAATCACCTTTAGCTTCCACCCACTTGCATTTTCTTACAAATGCAAGCTGCACAACTATTTTAAATAAATAAATTATTTATTTAAAATCCTATTTATCCTCACCCACTTGAAACCTTTAATGGTTTCCTTTAAAGTCTTCAAACTTAATGTCTTCCTTCTAAAGTCTTCTAAAGCCTTTAATGGTTTCCCTTAAAGTCTCCAAACTCAATGGCTTCCTTCTAAAGTCTTCTTAAGCCTTTAATGGTTTCTCTTAAAGTCTTCAAACTTAATGGCTTCTTTCTAGAGTCTTCTTAAGCCTTTAATGGTTTCCCTCAAAGTCTTTAAGCATTTAATGATTTATGTTCCTTTTTCTCATATAAATAAATTAAGATTTATTTAAATAAAATCCAAAATTCACATTCACATTCACATTTAAATAAATAAATATTTATTTAAATATCTATCCAAATGCAAATTACACCATTTAATTGAAATAAATGATTTTATTTTAATTGAAAATCTCAAAATTCCTCCCACTTGCATTCTCCTACAAAATTCACTTGCATGCCTAAATCCCTTCTAGATTCTTCTAACTCCTTCTAATTAGCCTAATCCTATCTTAATCATTGTCACATTCCTAAATAAAAGAAAGTCATTTCTCAAAAATCTCCAAAGTCTTCAATAACCATTAAAGGCTTTATGTCTTCAAATGGTTAACCTCTAAAATATTCCAAACCATTAAAGGCTCTTACATAGCCATTTATGGTTAACTCACCTTTTACCTTTGGTTAGAGACTTTCCTCTAACTTAACCATCCTTTTGACTCATGGGTCTCTTCAAAGCATTTATTTCTTTGACTAAGGTAACCATTTAACCCTTGCACATTCATTTATCCCTTGGATAAAATGAATATCCATTAACCTAACCCTAACCCAACCCCCTAGGATAACCATCATGTCCCCTCAAGCATTTAATGCTCCTTATCTCTCATCTCAAGTCTCCTCATGGTACTCTTATCAACATGGGATTGGATTGAAAGTCTCACATGGATTGAATATCTTTCAATCCTAACCCTTGTTAAGCTTGCTCAATCTTAACCCTTCATTTCCCCATTTCTTCTATAAAAAGAACCCTTCTCCTCAAGCAAAGAAGGAAGCATTAGAGTATTGTTGCTATACTGGTATTAGCATAGAGTTTTTTCATAGCATCACTATCTACACTTGCATAGCATTTGTTTATCACATCCAACCATCTTGAATTTCCATATGACATCTATGGCTAGTGCTAAAAGCTGAGAGCTACACTCATTTGGGACTTGGAGAGGGGAGAAACAAGGGAGAAGCATCAAAAGGCATCATGGAATCATCTTAGGGAGGGTCTTCTCCTTTCTTTTGTTTTGTTAAACTTCTTTCATGCCTTTTGAAATCTCTTTTGATATGTTTGGAATGGTTTTTAGTTCTTTGTTTTGGTTTTATGGTTGAAACTAACTTATTAACATTGAATTTTGTTGTTGCCTTGTCTCCATTTTCATGACATCATTTGGTGAACCCGACGTGAATCAAACACTTTTGTAACTTGAAGGACATTTTTTTTAGGCTTGTGAGCCCACCATGTGCACTAACTTTTTTGAATGTTTTAGTTGCAGATTTTCTAATTTTTTTTGTGCAGGTTTTGGAAGGAGTTAGTTTAAAACATTTTAATTTCTTTGGTTTAAAACTTCATCTTTCTTGTTTTTCACAAAGGGATAAAAATAACTTCACATTTTCTATTTGGTGCAACTAAAACAAACTTAAGTTTTTAATTTGATGCATAATAAAGAACTTCATCTTTCTTGTTTTCACAAATGGATAAAAAGAAATTCACATTTTCTATTTGATGCAACTAAAACAAACTCAAATTTTCATTTGGTGCATAAAAAGAACCTCACATTTACCTTTTTTGCTACAAAGGCTACACGACTTTATTTTTGTTGATTAGGTTTTGCTTTCCAAAAGTTTATCAAGTGTCAAACAGTTTGATATCTTGGTTAAAAAGAACACCATATCTATTGGAGCAACATCTCCAAATAGCAAATAAATCACATTGCAATAAATCAGTTAAAAAGAACAAGTGTTTTTGGTGATTGGCACATTTGTGCAAAGTTTGTCAAGAGGTCTTACTTCTAACACACACTATCCTCTCCCTTAGCTTTTGTGGTCCTAGGTGCAAGAGAAAAGTGTTAGTAACACTCAAAATTTTATCTTTTTAAGAGAGGCCTACCAAGAGACACATCACTCTTGGGAATGACCTCGTGCGGTAAACCCTTCGAGCCGCTATAGAAATCAGGTGTGAGCGAAAGCTGTAGCCTTGGGTATAGCTGTTCCTACAGTGTAACTTGTCAAAAGGATATATGGGCCCCACCACAAGTTACAAGGCTCTTAAGTGAGTCACTGCAGAATGAACTTATGTCCAAAAACTTCAAACATTACTAGACACCTTTTTATATAGAAACCCACCCGTTCTACTGATTGAGGATATTTGTGATAAATTCAGTGCAAGAGCATAGATGGTTTTGCTCCCAAGATACTCACCATACATATTTCCTTTAGTAGAAAAAGGGCTTTTTGAAAAGCTACTTGTAGCTTGATAAAAGTGGTGACTCCCCCATCATGGGGATCATCTATCTATTATGTTCGTGCAAGACTTAGTATATCACATCCTTACCTACTACAGCAGGATTCATAAGGTATGTAGTACCAAAGTTGAAGAAATATCAAGATGTGGGCTGAAATTATCACAACTGGCCATTTGACCCTAGGGCTAAAGATTGTTTGAAGTGTCTTCATTTTGTGTCAGACCAGTGATAAATTGAGCCGATTTTAGGCTTTTGAAAAAACATACACAAAAACATTTGAAAAGGGGTCAAAAGGTTCAAAGATTGGGTTGATTTAGACCCACACTTATTTGAGCCTTTTAAGGCAACATTATTGTATTTGTGTGTTTGCTATGTTTTCTTGTCAAATAAAATCAAATCCAATTCAAAAACAAGTATTCATCCAACACCAATTTTCAAAACCAAACATTTGGCAAAAATCAAAACAAAGTGCAAACAAGATATCAAACTATATGACCATCCTTCACATTTTGACAAAGAGGAATCTTCATCAACATATCAATTTGAAGAAAAGACCATTGAGCTCAAAGGCTTTCATCAAAAGAAGGAAATTTTTCTACCTCAATAGACAAATTTTTGTCTCACATAGAACCTTCTTGCGTCATATGTGTCTATATCTTCAAGGAAAATCCAACGAGTTTGATCAAGAGTCTTTGAACAACAAAGCTTTTACTCAATACAGAGATTTGAGTTATCATAAAAATAAGGGAGGCAAAATTAATCCCGCCTTCTTTCTAGACATCTGCATAACATATAACATAGCTCGGGAAGAACCACCAACCCCCGAGAGAGAAGAGGAAGAATTTGTCCCGTATGTAACACAAAGTTTTTATTGGAGTTAACATTCCATCCATTCTCATATTCATACATCATCAATCCATTCCAACTCTCGAAACATAAAGAGGTCTTGTCCTAAATTATTTTTAGATATTGCTTGAATCAAAACAACACATAACTTTTTAGAGTGTCTCTACATCTAGGATAAACTCATCCTAAGAGGCATTTTCTACGCAGGTTAAAACTAGTCTATGAGTGTATCCTCTCATTATTAGGTAGCTTGGTTTGTAACACATCTCAGACTTTGCTATACCTTATCATCTCAAACATTGTCAACAAACACAACAAGCAATTCTTAGGACTTTGGTAACATCAAACCTTTAGTGTTAGAGATCCATATGCAAAACACTTCACCAAACATTTATCTCTCATTCCATCATCAACTCATAATCATTTTCACCAAAATTCAATGATGACTTTCAAACAAAATGGCTCAAACCAGATCAAGGACTAGACAACCCGAGATCAAGGAGGAAGAGGAGGAAAATCTCAATGAATTCCAAGAAGCCCTTGGAGGAAATGCAAATGAGGAAAATCCTAGTACTCCCACTCATGAAGCAATATAAAGGGCACAACACAACCCTCTCTTCAATCGACTTTTCGATGAAATCCTCAAGAACAACGATGATGCTCACTTTTTAAGACTTACCTAAGAGGGAGCCAAACTACCCTCTGATTTTGATACTGCACAATTACGGCAAGCATCAGAACACCATATTCGTAATGAGGGTGGAAGAGGTTGAGATAACTTCAGATATGACCATCAAGGAAATCCCCCACCTCCTCCTCCTCCTAATGACATTGACATTTTGAGGCAACAAATCGAGAATCTAGCCCAACAACTACACAGTGGTGTGAAAACTACCCAGTTCTCACTTAATGATATATGTCCCTATCCCTTCGATAGGAATCTACATATGCCACCTTTTCCACGAGGGTTTGAAACACCTAAGTTTAAAAAGTATCGAGGAAAAGGAGACCCTCGAGATAATGTCAGGGAATTTCACTCTGCTTGCCTAGAAGTGGCATATGAAGACACATATCTAATGCGCCTCTTTCCTCGGAGTTTGGGAGGGACAACCACACAATGGTTTTCCTGAATAACAGACAACATTAGGACATTTGAAGAACTGGTCCAAAAATTCATTGCACATTATTCACACAACATGGAATGCAATGTCACCATGGCAGATCTATGTAACACCAAGCAAAAATCAGAGGAGCTATTTTCCACTTTCCTGCAATGCTGGCGACAAATGTCTAGCAGAAGTTCTCTTCAGTTACCTGAACGAGAGCTAGTGAAAATATTTATTTCCAACTTGAATGAAGAAATGGAATTCCATCTAGACATGAAAGGCACCGAATCTTTTAATGACATGACCACTCAGGGATTAAAATGTGAATGGGCCCTCGTCAAAAAGGGGCTTATCAAGATATACAATGAACCAAAAGATGCCCCTCGCCCGCACTTCAACAGTGATAAACCTAACTTATGGAATAAAAACAAAAACATCGTCAATGACGGGGTTGTAGATGCAAGGACTATCAAGATTGCGCAACCTATGGTCCAATTTGCGGGGCAAAAACCCCTCCTAAGAACAAAATCAAGGGTGCAATGCACCACAAGAGGAACCGAGAAAATGACAACAAAATTATAAACCAAAATGTACATACACTCCCTTAGGAGAACCTATTTAAATAGTGTTATGTCAATTGATCTCTTCAAATCTTGTGACCTTACCAAAGACATCTAATTACGAACCTCATATCAAACCTCCATGGTGGAGGGATAATGAACATCGTGAATTCCATCAAGGGAAAGGGCATAAAACAAGTAACTGTCATAGATTGAAAGATCTTGTTCAGGACCTTATTGACCGAGGAGAGATTGAAATTGAAGGACACGACCCAAAAACATCAAATAATGATAATCTTATATTTAAGAATTCGCTTCCATCACAAGATCAAAGGGGTCCTTCCACTTCAGGACGGAACACAAATACCAATAATTATACATGAGCTACCTATAATTACACTGTGAATCACCTATATGATGTTGATGAACAAATTGTGACCATTACCATCAAAGATCCAAGCCCTACCTGCAATGTTGTTACGCGTTGTAGCAAGATCACCATTAAAGAATCTCCACAAGGCACAACCTCCATCCCAAAGTAGTATAACCTTGTGGAACAATTAGATAAGATGCTCGCACTTATATCCATCTTAGAGATTTTGCGCCTATCCCCATCTCATAAAACAATCTTGGATCAAGCTCTCCAAGAGGCATCAGTCCCTGCCAATCTAAACACAAATCAATTTCAAGCTATGGTTGGTAATCTGAGGTCATCGCCATGTCTCACTTTCTTTGAAAGCGACAATGCATCCTTCCAACAACCTCATAACGCCTCACTCCATATTGAAAGAATTATCAACCAACACAGGATCAAGTGAGTCTTGATTGACAATGGAGCAAGCCTAAATATATGTACATTATAGTTGGTCATAACATTGGGATATGCAGTTGAATCAGTGGACCCTCGCAAAAAGTAACCACAAAAGCCTATGATGATGCGGAGCGTTCTTCCAAAGGAGCAGTTGTGTTACCAATCCGAGTGGGCCCAGTGGTGAAGCACATCATATGTCAAGTTTTGGACCTTCCTCTGCCGTATAGTTTGTTGTTAGGAAGACCTTGGATACATGCCATGCAAGCCATTCCATCTACCTATCACCAGTGTATCAAGTTCCCTCATAACGGTGTAGAAATTACAATCCTGGGCGATGCAAATCCATTTGCATATTGTAACAATATCAATCATTAGCCATAGATTACTGTTCCCAACAACAGAGAAGCTATCCCATCCACATCATATGTAAGTCCAGACTCTCTTTCCAGTTCAAACACCACTATACCAAAGCAAGAGAAGCTAAAGATGAAAATGGCAGAAGGTCCTAGGGAGTACAATCTAAGCCAACTCTTTTGTGTTGGGCAACTACCCACTTCCCCTAGAACTCATGGTAAACCTCAAAGGTTACTTCAAGCACTACTGGTCAAGCCAACATGCACTTTGGCACCTTTAATCCTTGGAAAGAGTCAGGAAGAGGAGACCAGAGATGAGGACTTAGCAGAATAGATCTATAAAGACCCTATCACCATGGAAATCCCACAACCTAAGCTTCCTACAGATCAATATGGCAAAGGCCTTACCATTACACAAAGAATGGGCTATGATGGTCAGAGTGCTTTGGGACCTTGCAAGCAAGGATGACACAATTCATTGCAGCCTGAATTAAATCCTAAAGATAACACTAGATTAGGCTTTCAAAAGGAGTCTCTTCCTAAGCTCGTATTCAAAGGGAAACCCATCAAACCTCTATATCAGTCTAATACTCTAAAGAGACCACCCTTGATTATATCAACAACGCCAAGAATCACACCAACTGCCCCAATAAGGCTAAGAATCCCAACAATACCATCCACAACACCAATCATCCCACCAATCAAACCAACAACCCCATTAGCAGCAAAAACCGCATCAACAACACCATTAGCAGTATCGGAACCTCCAGCAGTATCGACAACATTGACAATTCCATCAGAAGCAGTAGATTCAATAATGTTGATACTCCTAGTATCGGATTCACTGATCCCAATAATCCTCCCTGCAACACCAACCATTCCATCTCCAGAAGTACACAAGCCGATCACACCTACAATGTTCAACTCAAAGGATCTCCCGGTTTGGTATAGTAATCGGATACTAGAAAGCGACTCTGAAACTGACTCACATGAGTGGGAATTTGATTTCATCCAGCTCAATACTCCAAATGAGGAAGACGCATCACTACTTCCACCTCGCAAAGAAATCCCTGTTTATGGAGAAGCACATATTAAAACCTCTTGGGTTCCTGAACTGGAAACATCTTCCACAGACCCTATGTCACATCCTACGCCCGATTCTGACAAGGAGAGTACCATCAACAACCTTCACCACAACGTCTTGACCCTCACTGACACATCTTATGAACTTAACCTGAGTGATGAGGTAATGCCCCTTATCCATCCTAAACTCATCAAATGGAACCAACCTAATCCCCCATGCGTTGACCAATTCCAAAACGATGAGGCGATCATTGACTTTTTGGAACTACGAGATAACATACCAAGTGGGGATCACAAAACTGGATTCGCCATTGAACTTAATAGCGCAACATACTTCGGGGCGGACGCCAAACCTTTCAGCTGCAAAAATATAACAATCAAACATGGATCTTCTAGTGAAAACCACACTGTGGCACGGTTTGATCCCAATAAAGTAAAAAGAAAGAGTGTATCCAATGGTGAAAACCTCTTTGAGGCACCTGAGGATGAAAGGTTTGACATCCTCCCTTCTAGTACAAATCAGGACCCCTAAGATTCCTCACCACACATCTGGCATCTCTTTTGACTCCAGAAGAACAACCTAAGTTTGTAGAATTCTTCCAGAAGTGTCAGATCAACTTTGCATGGTCGTATGCAGACATGCCTGGTCTAGATCCTGATTTGGTCATGCATCACCTCACCGTGGCGAAAGGAGCTAAGCCTGTCAAACAAAAGCCTCACAAAATGCACCCTCACATTGCAGTACTAGTCAAAGCAAAACTTAAGAAACTCCTGGATGTTGGATTTATTAGACCAATTGATTATGCAAATTGGATATCTAATATTGTACCTGTTGACAAACCAAATGGGGGCATTTGTATCTATACTGACTTCAGAGATCTTAACAAGGCATGTCCTAAAGATGACTTCCCCCTACCAAACATTGACATGATCGTGGACCTAATAGCAGGACATTCCATGCTTTCTCTCATGGATGGCTTTTCAGGGTACAACCAGATAAAGATCGCTCCGAAGGATCAACATAAAACTGCCTTCACATGTCCATGGGGAAAATAATATTGGAATGTAATGCCTTTTGGTCTAAAGAATCCAGGGGGGACTTATCAAAGGGAAATGGCCACCATCTTTCACGATATGATGCATACCATAATGGAGGATCATGTTGGTGACTCACTGACAAAATCATTGACAAGAGAAGGTCATCTGGAGATATTAGAGAAAATCAAAGAAATGTGTCTTTGGAGTAACCTCAGGGAAGCTTCTAGGATACATTGTCTCAAGCAAAGGCATTGAGGTCGACCTGGTAAAGGTTAAAGAAATCATGGACATGCCACCTCTGAGGAACATCAGTCAACTAAGGACATTACAAGGGCGGCTACAATCCATTTGAAGATTCATTGCACAATTGGTAGATAAGTGTCACCCCTTTACACACCTGTTACACAAAAACATCCGCTTTCAATGGGATGTCAGATGCCAGCAAGCATTCCAGATGCTTAAGGACTATCTCATGAATATACCATTGCTGATCCCACCAGATCTAGGTAGACCTCTATTGCTCTATATTTCAGCAACTAATACAACATTGGGAGTACTTCTGGCTCAACATAATGCAGAAGGGAAAGAGTGTGATGTATACTACATTTCTCGCACACTGGTCGGCTATGAACTCAATTCTACACCTATTGAGCAAGCTTGCCTAGCAGTAATCTTGGCAGCCCTAAACTGAGGCACTACCTATTAACACATAAAGTACAACTCATTGCAAAGATTGATCCACTAAAGTACTTACTCAACAAAGCAACATTGACAGGCCGCTTGGCCAAATGGGTGATGATTCTAAGTGAATTTGACATCAAGTATGTGGACCGTAAGGCTATCAAGGGCCAAGTTATTACAGATCAGTTGGCTGATGCACCCCTCACAGGTGATCATCCTCTTATTTCTAATTTTTCAGATGAAGAGATATTCATGATCACAACAACACAATCATGGAAACTATACTTTGACAGTTCCTATACTAGACATGGCTCGGGGGCAGGCAGTTTGTTTATCATACCTCAAGGTGACAACATCTCGAAGTCTTATAGGCTAACTTTTCCATGTACAAACAGCATAGCAGAATATGAGGCCTTGATCACAGGACTCAGACTATCCATACAATGGAAACTGAAAGCACTACAAATATATGGCGACTCCGAACTGGTCATCCGACAAGGCACAGACGAATATCAGACCAAGGATGATAAACTCATACCGTACAAGCAAATGGTGGACAATTTAAAGACATCATTTATGACTATCACCTTTGAGCAGATACCCAGAGATCATAATCGAGTTGTTGACGCCATGGCTACCATTGCATCTCTCTTGGATCTTCCACATAATTTAACACGCTACGAGTTCTTGGTAGAACAACTTTGAATTCCCACTTATGATATCCCAGAATCCGAGATAATATGTCCCCTGGTCGGTTCTGAATCCCCATGGTATGGTGAGTTCTACACCTACCTTCGCGATCACACACTTCCTCCTAACCAATCAAATAACCAACGCAAAACCTTCATTCACCAAACCACTCAATATACCATCATTGTTGAAACCCTATACCGACGCAGTCTTTATGGTGTTCTCCTTCGATGTCTAGAACATGATGAGATAACAAAGACCTTGGAAGAGGTACATGAAGGAATTTGTGGGACTCACTCAAGCGGTCATTCTTTAGCAAAGAAGATCATGCATGCTAGATACTATTGGCCGTCCATGGAAAAAGACTCCTACTATTTTGTCAGAAAATGCAAGAAATGCTAAGTTCATGGAGTCCCGATACATGCACCAGCACAGGAATTACAACCAATCACAACACCATGCCCCTTTTGTCAATGGGGACTTGACCTTGTGGGTAAAATTCATCCATCTTCATCCAACGACCATAAATTTATTATTACCGCCACCGAATACTTCACAAAGTGGATCAAAGTTGTTCCACTTACCCAAGTCATCGACAAGCAGATCACCTCATTCATCCTTAATTACATCATATGTTGGTATGGTGTACCCATGTCCATCGTCACAGATAACGAGCTTCCTTTCAAAAATTAGGATGTCTGTGAGCTTTGTGAGAAGTTTCACATCCAACACTGCTTTTCCACTCCCTATTACCCACAAGGATATGGTCAAGCCAAAGCATCGAACAAGAACATATTGAGAATCCTCAAGAAGACAATCAATGATGTCGTCGTGATTGGTACGTTCAAATAAATCCAACACTATGGGCGTATTGAACTAGCATTCGAACCCCTACAGGTGCAACTCCATACTCATTGGTCTATGGCATGGAAGCCATCCTTCCTATTGAGGTCAAGATACCATCTCTACAGGTTTCCTTGCATAATCTGATAGATGACGAAGCATATCGAGTCTCCCATCTCCAAGACTTGGAACTACTTAATGAAAGGCGACAAGCTACATACAACCACCTCAAAGCCTATCAACAGCAAATGAGAAGAAGCTATAATCATTGCGTTAGACCTCGTACATTTGAGGTAGGTGTTCTTGTTCTCAGAGAGAATCCTCGTAACCAACCAAACAAAGAACATCAGGGAAAGTTTGAATCTAACTGGCTGGGTCCATATGTTATCACTACTGTATTTGGGTCTGGGGCATATCAGTTGGCTACTTTAGAAGGGGAACCACTAGCAGATCCGATCAACAACATGCACCTCAAACGGTTTCATACATAAGTTGTATAGAGCATCAGGCTCCAATACATATCGGAAAAACACCCAAAACATTTAGATAAATGTCCTGAAGAAAATGCAAAAAAATCAAAATAGTAAAGAAAAATCATGCATCCAAATGGTGAACAACCACTCTGATGGCACCTTGGGTAAGTGCGATGGTGAAAAACTGGCAAACAGGCGCCACTCATAAAGACTATGGCTCCATTGTCTTTCAGACTTGTTGCGATCACATTGATTGCATCCACTCATCCGTCATTCAAACCATGGCTTGTTATTGATCTACAATCAAGGATAGTACTTCATGCATCTTGTATCCCATTTTTTCATAGTCATGTCTAAACTGGGGGCAATGCTCTTAAACCTATTAATGGAAGTGGATTCTACAGTACTTATGATTCATTGAGTTCTTCATTCAAAACTATCTCACCAAATACCAAAAACATTTGAAAACTGTCTCATAAAATTCAAAAACATTCAAAACTGTCTCATAAAATACCAAAAACATTCAAAAACACTCACAAAATCCAAAAACATCATAAAACATCAAAAATCAATCAAAAACATGGCAACGCATAAAAAATTTCATTGTACATATGCATTGAAACAGACATCAAACAAACATTTTAAGCTACTCAAAACGATGATCACTTATCAAATCAACCAAACAATCAACACAAGTACGCACAACTGTCTTAACAAGGATGAATCCTTCCTTACCCAAAACAAAGACATGATAACATTTTCTTTGACAAGAAAATTTTGTTTAAGCTATCAAGTAATTGGTCTGTTTGATAAGTTATTTATTCATTTATATCAGGTTCCTACGCTACTCCAAGATATCCACAAGTGATTAGAGTGGTCGAGATGGTTCCTAAGTATCATTTTGTTTATTATCTGTGAATTATTCCAATGAAGTTTTGGGGCATGTACTAATGGTGTCTACGTGGGAAGTTCACTAAGCTACGTGATCTTATGCAAAATATAGCCATGGATCACTATGGCTTGCAGACTACATCGTATACCTCGACCATATGAGCATGAACCATTATGGAGGGTCCATATTCTTTATCTATGCTACTTGCTTACAGGTACAATTCTCCAAACTTGATTCCTACTGCCTCGTCCAAGATTGATACTACCATTGCTCGATGATGAAAATTATGCACTGTGAATAAGCCATGGATAGCCATTTCATCTCATCTGTTTATATTGCATTTCATTGCATATCACCCATCCATATAGCTGCATATCATTCATACATAGTAATGACAATGGATGCATACTCTATTTTTTATCTTCTTCCATAGGAATGAGTCCTAGGTCCTCCATATCTTTTATCTAACATTGAATCCCCCCCCACCCTCCCTATCTTGATAATCAACATCATCATAATACCTTCATCGTTTCCCATCAATCCTATAAGGAAGCCAGTTACTCTGTCTACACAGGCACATCGACTCACACACACCTAGACTATCAATAGATACTCCGATCAAGTATCTTCGGGTCTCAATAGGTAATTGATCATAGTAACCTTAAACTACAATAGGAATTTATCATAATGACCTAGTCTCAATGGGGTTGCTATGATTCACCATAACCATTCATCACAACACACACATTATCAACTGATCAACCAATCAAACACAATCCAAATGGACAATTACATCAATTGTCTAAGTCTCAACGAGTATTTTGCTTCATATACCTTGACTTCATTGGACAATTACATCAATCGTCTAAGTCACCAACATGTCACTTTGATTCACTTACTCGGACTTTATCTTGTCCAACCAAACAACTGACATCAATTGTCATGCTTTGACTCGACTAGGGAAATTAAACCGATTGCAACAGATTGTCCAACCAATTTTAATCAATTGTACAATATCAATCAAAAGCACAAACACTACATTTGCACCGTGACCCCATGTACTTTTGAGGCTTGCCATTTCCCCATAGTCACTTCGTCTTCTCCCATTCTTTCACCCTAACTTCTAAATTCTTCTATTCTACCTCTCCCCAACTTCTTTCTCTTTTTTCGAGAGATTGCTCGATTTTTCTAAAAAATATTTGACCCATCTCTTGAGGGGGCACACCACCCTATAAATTAACATTTTTGAGGCATGTTTCTCATACCTATCTTTCTTTCTTTGAAACGACGTGATAAAACCGCACCGTCTCAAAGAGGGGCAAATGTAGACACATAAATCTGTCCACTTAATTAAATGAATATTTAGTAGTTATTTGATTATTTAACCATCAATCAATAATTAATTAAATTAATATTTAATTAATTCATCTTAACCCTCTTCTCCTATTAATTAAATAAATTGTTCAATTTATTTGATTTAATTCACTTAATTAAATTCAGACCATTAATTAAAAAAATAAATCAAATTTGTTTAATTAAATCTTCTCTCACATTTAAATAAATATTTATTTAAATCCCCCAAAATCCCATCTCTCACATTTAAATAAATTAACATTTATTTAAATCACCTTTATCCTCCACCCACTTGCATTTTCCTATAAATGCAAGTTGCACAACTATTTTAAATAAATAAATAATTTATTTAAAATCCTATTTATCCTCACCCACTTGAAACCTTTAATGGTTTCCCTTAAAGTCTTCAAACTTAATGGCTTCCTTCTAGAGCCTTCTCGAGCCTTTAATGGTTTCCCTTAAAGTCTTCAAACTCAATGGCTTCCTTGTAAAGTCTTCTTAAGCCTTTGATGATTTTCCTTAAAGTCTTCAAACTTAATGGCTCTTTCTAGAGTCTTCTTAAGCCTTTAATGGTTTCCCTCAAAGTCTTCAAACATTTAATGCTTTATCTTCCTTTTTCTCGTATAAATAAATTAAGATTTATTTAAATAAAATCCAAAATTCACATTCACATTTAAATAAATAAATATTTATTTAAATATCTATCCAAATGCAAATTACACCATTTAATTGAAATAAATGATTTTATTTTAATTGAAAATCCCAAAATTTCTCCCACTTGCATTCTCCTACAAAATTCACTTGCATGCCTAAATCCCTTCTAGATTCTTCTAACTCCTTCTAATTAGCCTAATCCTATCCTAATCATTGTCACATTTCTAAATAAAATTAAGTCACTTCTCAAAAATATCCAAAGTCTTCAATAACCATTAAAGGCTTTATGTCTTCAAATGGTTAACCTCTAAAGTCTTCCAAACCATTAAAGGCTCTTACATAACCATTCATGGTTAACTCACATTTTACCTTTGGTTAGAGACTTTCCTCCAACTTAACCATCCTTTTGACTCATGGGTCTCTTCAAATCATTTATTTCTTTAACTAAGGTAACCATTTAGCTCTTGCACATTCATTTATCCCTTGGATAAAATGAATATCCATTAACCTGACCCTAACCCAACCCCCTAGGGTAACCATCATGTCCCCTCAAGCATTTAATGCTCCTTATCTCTCCTCTCAAGCCTCCTCATGGTACTCTTGTCAACATGGGATTGGATTGAAAGTCTCACATGGATTGAATATCTTTCAATCCTAACCCTTGTAGGGCTTGCTCAATCTTAACCCTTCATTTCCCCATTTCTTCTATAAATAGAACCCTTCTCCTCAAGCAAAGAAGGAAGCATTAGAGTATTGTTGCTATACTGGTATTAGCATAGAACTTTTTCATAGCATCACTATTTACACTTGCATAGCATTTGTTTATCACATCCAACCATCTTGAATCTCCATATGACATCCATGGCTAGTGCTAAAAGCTGAGAGCTACACTCATTTGGGACTTGGAGAGGGGAGAAACAAGGGAGAACAATCAAAAGGCATCGTGGAAGCATCTTAGGGAGGGTCTTCTCCTTTCTTTTGTTTTGTACCACATCGATATAAAATTATCAAACTATGGGTACCACATCATGGGTGTTTGTTTCAAATATCTCTTTAACTTGCAAACCAATTGTTCTTTCCCTTTCATAACAAACCCATCAAGCTATTGCAAAAAAATATCCTCCTTAATATCCCCATTCAAGAAATCAATTTCAACATTCATTTTCTCTATCTCAAAGTCATAAGCAGCAACAATAGACATTAATAATCTAATACAAGTCAATTTTGCAATAGGGTGGAAAATTTAACCAAAATCAATTCCCTCACTCTGGGAGTAGCTCTTGGCCACTAGTTTGACCTTGTACCACTCTAAATGAACATCTATTGCAAACTAATTTTTAAGTATGCACTTTCATATAATGGGCTTCCTTCCTTTGTGCATACTAGAAAGATCCTAGGTGCTACAACTGTCGAAGGCCATCACCTCCTCCTGAAAAAATTGCATCCATGACTCACTTTCCTCTAAAGAAAGCCTCTAGGCTATAGGATCTAGGTTCATTGTCAATACTCAACAAAGCAAATATATAATAGAAATTTGGTGGGCTATACTTGTCCACTTGATTTCATTGCCTTGTAGACCTCCTCAAGATAGGAGTAATGGGCTCTACATGTTCATCCTCCTCGGTGTACTCATTTTGCACATCATTTGAACTCTCTAAACTCTCTTCTTCTTCTTCTCCATCATCAAATCCATCTAGCTATTCTTCCACATATCTTTTCGCTTCTGAATCTTTGTTTCAAAATGCATTATTTTTTTCTCTCCTTTGGTTGTTCTTCACCTAAGAAAGCTCTAAACTCTCTAAAAATAACATATCTAGAAGAGATCATTTCATGAGTTAGAGTATTCCAAATATTATACCTTTTGCTTTCTTATTGTAACCAACAAAGATGCATTTTTGAGCTATTAGATCTAGCTTAGATCACTTCTCTCGAGGCATATGAACAAAAGCCTCAAAACCAAATACTCTTAAATGTACAATTAAAAGCTTTCTACCCATCCATACTTCATAAGGATTTTAATCAATGAGATTTGAACAAGGAGATCTATTAATTAAATAACAAGCAATATCAACAAATTCTACCCAAACACATCTATCAAGCTTAGCACGACTTAGCATGCTCCTAGCTCTTTCCATTATAGTTTGGTTCATTCTTTATGTTACCACATTTTATTGGGGATTCTAATAAATACTCTTTTATCGAACAATACCTGCATGCTTATATAATTCATCAAATTTTATGAAACAATGTTCATCCCCATTATTAGTTCTCAAAATTTTTCTTATAATCTAATTACTTTTCCACTAAGGCCTTAAATTCCTTAAACTTAGTGAAAATTTTAGATTTAGAATACATAAAATAAATCCAAGTATATCTCAAGAAATCGTCAATAAAAGAAACGTATTATCGAGATTTACCCAAAGAAACATAACCCAATGGACCATGCACATCCAAATGAATAATTTTTCATGATCTCTTTTCCTTATAGACTCCTTGATTAAATGACAATCCATTCTATTTACCAAACATACAATTGTAAGAGAAATCATTTTTTCAATAGAATAATTAAAATTACCATCAACCAACTTTTTATTTAGAATGGTCATAAGACCCTTTTCACCAATGCGATCCAATCTTTGGTGCCATATCATACATGCATTTTTAGTGCTAGTTACATTGGAAGAGTTGCAAAAAGTAGAGGTGTTGAGCATAAACACAGATTAACCTACAACTAGAATTGTCAAATGTTGCATGCATTCTTGAATTTTTCAACTTGGATAGAGAAAGAAGATTTCTTTCAAGTCCTAGATATCTAAAATATTATCAATGGGTTTTACCCTTCCATCATTGAAACACAACTTTACCTTTCCTTAGCCTAGAACCTTCTTTGAAATGTTGTCACCAAGGAAAAAATTCCCCCCATCATATGCATTATAAGATGAAAATTACTCCTTGCGAGGAGTCATGTGGTAGGAGGCACTTGAATCAGTAAGCCAAGCAACATCACTAACAATGTTAGTAGAAATAAACAAAGCATCAAAATCATCATTAGATGACTTTTCTACAAAGGAATCAACATTCTTTTTCTCAACTCTACATTCCTTCTTTGCATGCCCTCACAAGTCCAACACTTTACTCTACTCTTTCTAGAGGTCTTCAATCATCTTTTATACTTCTCCCTCTTTTAATCCCCCTTAGGCCCTTTCTCTTTGGACTTTTGTCGCACAAGCAAGGTATCGCGGGGGGGCAACATTCATAACATTCTTCTCACCTCTTCTGAAAGAAGTATGACAATTGAGTTTTCAGTCTTTGGCTCTGTATTACCACTTCTAATTGCAACCATTATATTTTTCCAAGATTTGGGCAAGGAGCAAAGAAACGAGATACATTTATCTTCATCTTCTAATTTAACATCTATTAATGCAAGCTAAATTATGAATAGATAAAAAACATTCAAGTGATCAATAATAGATTCAACCTCTTTCATTTTTGAAGAATATAACCTCCTCTTGAGATATAATTGTTGAAATACTAATAAACCCATAATGAAACTGCAGACTTCAAAGGTCCAACCAAGAAAGATACATTCCTCGAGAGAGTGTTGCAACATGAGTTTGCATGAATATTGAGAAATGATATTGATCAATGGGATACAATAATGAGATGCAATACAATGTGCAAGCACCTTGGTTATATAGACAATGTGTGATGAGGTATGCACAACTACCCTGATACAAACATTAAATTCTCAATGCATAGCAATAAATGACCCATGTGTTTAAAAATAAATAATGAGACATGGCTCTATTATAATAAAACTTTTAGAATGCCACCTAGGAAATGAGTATATCTAACATGATCCTAATTTAACTTAACATGTGATTAGGTTCCCACTAATAGTAGATAGGAAATAACCTCATTCACACTAAACATAACTTATTTTATAAAATTTTAGATTGATAAATATCACCCATCCTCTTTCATGACTTGTATGCATAGTCTTCTTTAGAAACATTTAAGAGGTGGAAATTAGTAAGACATAATCGAATGGTTTCTCATGCCTTCTTAATTTCTTCCAAGCATCACCCTTCATAGTAGATTCCTCTAGTTTATTTATATGTGAAATTGACAACCATTGATCTCTTTCTTCGAAAAAATTCTTCCATCTTCGGTCTTAATATCTATCTTTGTGAAATTGAAGACGACAACCATACTAATAAGGATGGTTACTTATTCATAAAAATATTATCTTTAACACAATTAGTCGCATTATCTTTAAATGTCTGCACAACATTCCCATTAACCACCTTGATCAAAACTTTCTACAAAACTCCACAAAATAAATTATTTTTTATCTTTCCTAAAACATCATTGGAGTTGAAGAAAACTATCTACTCAGAAAGAAATAATGAAATTAAAAAATGGCAATATTAATCACTATAATAGAAGTTGTGATTGCAATATCTAAATTAATAGATTTTAAGAAGACTACCCACTTTAGGAATAAACAAAACAAAAACAAACAAAAAAGTTTTTTTGGCTAATCCAGTTGTTAGTCATGATTGTACAACCCTTCCTCATCTCACTATGTTTGCAAATCAATTTTCTTTTCTGTTAATAACAAATAAAAGAAGAATAATTTAATATTCAAGGTTTTTAAATAGTTTAAGATAACAAAAACATTTAAGATTTGTAATTAAAAAAAAGCATTTAAAAAAATTGGAATTTATTCATTAAAAAAAAGTTTGTTCCTTTAATCTTAAAAAAAAAGTGTCAAAGACAAATAAGAAAAGAAGAGAGATTCAAAATTGAAATACCTATTCAAATTTGTTTACATTTATTGGTGGGATACTCCAAATTAATGGTGGGATCTTTCAAATACAACTTCTTTAGATGCATGGAAGGAAGGGTGCTACAAAGTTGACCAAGTTGCATGTAATCAACATTTCTTGTTTAAGTTATTTGTTAGCTTTTGCTTTAATGAAATGCAATTTTAGATTGGAAACTCTTTTTTCTATTCCTTATGATTACAAATTAAGCGAATGTGTTTTTAGAGTATGTTTTTAAGTCTAACCACAACAATATAATTACACATTATTCAAAATAGCATAAAACACGAGTGTAATAGGGGAAATGATCTAAGAGATGAGTGTAATCAATAATTTATATAGTGTGGTGTAACAATGATCCTTCTTTTATTACTTTTACCCATTACTTGTAATGCTAAGCAATGGTAATTATTAAATTATACTTAAAACATAAACACAAATTATCCATTTTCACAAGTCACATAAAGAACAACTAAGCTCACTTGAAGACACATAAGACCACTAGTAAGACATAGATTCGTATCTATGTTTATGATTGTTTTTCCACATATGTTTGAACAACTTAATGAAAATGTAATTCATATGACTATATTATCAATGTCTATAATCTTCAACAATACCTTTAAATTATTACAGTTTTGTCTTTTTTGTGGGTTGTCTTGCCTTGTGGGTGTAATGGTGAAAAATTACGGTTTCCACCACAAGGAGGATGAAAACTGCTAATTTTTTCTTAGGGACCAATTACATTCAAAAGAGGGCTAGAATCCAATAGATTCAGTGACTATCAAACAAGAATTAGGACTGAATGATAGTTGGATTCAAGGTGTGAATTTGTTTAACCTCTTTTGTAAGATGAATTGTTGCAATTGGGATAAAGTGTTGGAAATGAGAATAAAAACACAAAAACAACAAGCTGCAAATGCGGGATTGAGCCACCAACTTGGAACTAAGAAATATAAGTAGATTTGGATTTGATCCTTGAAGGAGCTCCTGAAATGTCAGGACCGTGGTGCCCGTCGCTGTGGTCCTTCAAACTTTTCACACACCAAAGGGGGATTGATTCGTCACTATAAATAATAACTATCTTGAAGATTGTAGCTTCGTACATGTATCCTGCACAAAATAAAAGGGGGAAATAGGTTGGGAATAGGGGGTTGCTTAGGCAAACCCCAGTTTTGGAATTAACCATGAAATGGAGATAAAAGATAATTGAATTATTGTAATAGAAGATTCTCCTTTTGAGGGAGATGCTGAATAATGATCGAAAACCAAATGATATACCTCCTTGTGAAGCTTTGTTTGGCTCCACATAGGGTTAGGGTTTCATAAAGTCTTTGACAAAATAGAATGTGAATGTTCACTTCAATGCTCGAGTCTTGACTCTATTGCTGCTCCAAGTCTTGAAGAAAGACTAATTGCTTGCTCACTTGACTTGAATGCATGGTGCAAGTAGAATCAGCTCCTAGTTAGGCCCAGGGGCACAAACGCTAATATAAGGACCCAAATGTGGTCAAATTGTAAAGGGGTATAATTTTAGGATGCTACATTAGGCTCTCTTGGTCATTGAGGAGTTTGGAGGGGGAGAAGGTCCTTTTTTTGCGAGTTGCTTGTTTGGCTAGGGCTTGTGGTAGACAATGCCCAGTTTGTGTCTTGTTCTCAGAGGTTTCAAGAGCTAGGGTTTCAACCCTAGGGTTTTCTATTGGCAGTAGGAGTTTGTGGGGTTCATCTATACATTTTTTTGTGGAAGACAACACTCTTAGTGTTGGTGGATCTTCACTGACAACTGTAGGTTGGCTTTGGACACATGCTGAGGGCTTATTACCCTATAGGAGATTAACCAAAGAGAGCTTTGCTTCCTTTGTGCCTACTTCTGTGGTGGACTTTGGTTTCCTTTAGAGGATGTTGCTTTTTTATTGGGTCTCTACATATTTCCCCTGCTCCCCCCATCACCTTGTGAATCCTTTTGGGGTGATGTCCTCAAAACCTCCCATTTACAGATTGGATCAAGATCTTCTTAGTTTTAGGTTGCTAGAGGGGGGCCTCTTCTCTTGTGTTCTTTCCTATAGGGATTTCGGTCCCTAGTGGTACCATTGACAATGAACCTATAAACATGGTCCACGAATCTTTGTTTGCAAGGTTTTCTTCCAAAGGTTTAGGGATGTCTTTCAAAACCCTTTGGGCTTTTTTGTGCTAGTCCATTCTATGGGTAGTGGTACTACTGACTATGGACCTATCGAGGTGGTCCACGTTGCTTTGTTGGCTGGATTTTCTACCAGGAAAAGGTTTAGAGACACCTTCAAAACCCTTTAGGCTTCTTTGTTCTACTCCATTTTTTGGCTATCTTGTTTAGTGTTCTTTTGGAATGACTAGATGATCCTATTGCAACAAGGTTTCTAGGTGCCTTTCAAAATCCCCTATTAGTTTACAATTTCCTTGGCTACTTTGTTTCTTGCGTATGGGTTTTTGTTTGGAAGATGGTTCGTGGTTCCTTCCTAAATTCCTTGGTTCCGAAAATGTGAACCTTTTTTGGGGTTGGGACCGTTGTTCCTGCTGATTTGTTGCTTCGATCAAAATCTTCGCTTTTGAAAAAGGGTCCTCTCTTTTTCGGTTTTGATGGTCTCATTGCTTGTGAGTTCCTCCTTCTTGTTTGCCTAGGTGGCTATTATGTAAGAGTCTAGGCCCTCTCTTGCTCTAACTAATCAAAACTTTAATCTATTAATTCATATATATATATATACACTTTTGAATTTTATTATCTATTAAAAACATAACATTTTTATTTATTTATTTATTGAATCAATGCATAAAGGAAAAAAATACAATAAAGAAGAGTAGTTGAAGGACTGCCTTAAGAAATAACGAGTGTCAACATAGCACTACTAGTGACCAAACACACATACAAAATTTTCCCAACAAGAAGACCCAAACAATAGATACAATAGTTTGCAGCCAAACATGGAGCCACAGACAACATATACAAGGTTTTGTAGCCCAACAAGAAACCAATAACAAGAGATACAAAAGTTGCAGCCAAACAAGAGGCCACAAATACTAGATAGTATCGTACATAGACTAACTTGAAGCTGCCTTGAACATGGAATGAATTTTTCAGGATGTTGGAGAACTTGAAACTTAATATAATTCAAGAAGTATCTGATCTTGTTGTTGTTCTTGGTGACACCCTACAATTAAGAGCAAAAAAAGACAATTCGAAACAAGGTGTTAGAGTTAAACTTTAGAGTATTTATTGTGTGATAAATAAACTAATTTGAAAACATCGATAAACACCTACATCTATATATATTAAGCAAAACAAATTGTCTCATAGAATCTGCTACCACATTATTATATGCGAGTCCAACACCAAACAAAACTTTTTCCCAACTCAAAAATTGAAAAAACATAACAAAATTATCATTCATATTATTTAATTTTTAATTTTTTTCAGTCATTAATATATATCTAATAATTATGTCTGTACACAAAAATTCAATTTTCAAACAATTTGACATGCAAATGATGGGTAAATGCATGAAATATGCCATTTTTGGTTTTTGAGGAGGTGTAATTTTATTACTCCAAATAAAATAGAACCCTTGCCACTTGTCTCGAACTATATGAAACTGTTACATTCAAATGATAGTGGAAGAGTGCCATAATATATAATATTTAAAAGGGAACAATCAACTCTATTATTATTCATATTTTTGATATGTTGCAATCATTAGATTCTTTTCTATCATATCTCTCGGCATAATTTACCTATATTTTTTATATATAAATATACTAGTCTAATTTGAATCTATTTATTAATTAATTAAAATTCATAATCTTATTATATTTTTGAATTTCAGAAATATAGTTAAATGTGGCTCTTAAAAGTGCATTTAAGAATGCATGTTAAAAATAGTAGTTCTGGAAATGTGGCTCTTCCAAGAAAAACGACCAAACTCCGATAAACCATTAATCTACACGCTCTCTCTGCATAGCCATAGCAACTGCTATTTCCTTCTCGACAAGTACAAGCTCCTAACTAAAATTGTAAATAAAGCAACGAAGCTGAAACCTTTATTTTTTCTTGTTTCAATAGGTAAATTCACACTAGTGAAGATTCTGAGTTCCAATCCGCCATAACATAATCAAGACTCTACAAGTACAGACTATTCTGGAATCTTACACGAAATAACAGGGCTAAACATGGGAGAGGAGGAAATTGAAGAGGGCGAGAAGCAGATCGTAACACCATGGGAAGTTGCAGCTTCTAAGGAAGGCGGTCGAATCGACTATGATAAACTCATTGTGCAATTTGGCTGTCAAAAGCTTGATCAATCGATTGTGCAAAGAGTTGAAAAACTGACTGGCAAGCCTGCCCATGTTTTCCTTCGCCGTGGTGTCTTCTTCGCTCACCGGTATTTCTTTCTTTCTTCCAAACACTTTATATCAATATCCATAAATTAGTAAAACACTTTGTCTCGACACCCATAAATTAGTAAAACACCTTGGATGAATACCCAAAAATTAGTAATGTAAATTGGAGCAGTTCAATGGTGCCCTAATGTTTAATATTCTCAAATTTAGATAGTAAAAGTCGCCAACAATACAATAGTGGTGATGTTTTAATAAGTTGGGATTCTAATATTTTGCCTTTGTTTGCTGTGGGCCATCTCAAAACGCCTGGTTTGAATGATGGTAGATCATCCAAGATTAATCCTGCATCTGCAAAGCTTGTAGATTTTATTGTTTCAGTAGATCAATAGGGTCTGATAATGACTTCCCACTCCTTACAACAAAGAAATGAATTATGCCAAGAAGAACATTCTGGCATGATATATCCTAAAGAGATTTTTCTGTAATCCTCTTAGGCTATAAAACCTCTTGAAATTAACAGAAAATCTGACTTCCAGAACACTTGCCTTGAGCATAGATAATCTACTATTTAAATCCAGAATTAGTAATGGCCCTGTCTCTAAATCTGCTAAATATAAATCATTAAAATTTCTAGGGCATATTAGCAAGCATTAATGAACATATTCAATGATGATTGCATACCAAGCATTTAATCGACGTTTATTGTTTAAGTTATTTGTTAGTTTTTGCTTCAATGACATTTGATTTTTGTTCCAAAACTCTTTTTTCTCTTGCATATGATTGCAAATTAAGTGAATGTGTTTTTAGAATCTCGACAGTCATTTTATAGTATAAGGTATTTTTTGTTATTTTTAATTTTTTGATTTATATGGTTTACTTCGTTAATTACGTACACCTGCCTCAAGGCTCATTGAATTTTCACAAATTCTAAAGAGTTTTATAACTCCAACTACAACAATATAATTACACACTACTCAAAATGGTATAAAACACAAGTGTAATAGGGGAAAGGATGTAATAGATGAGTGCGGTCAATAATTGCTAGTGTGGTGCAACGATGATCCTTTTTTTATTACTTTACTCATTACTTGCAATGTTAAGCACTAGTAATTGTTACATTCATAGTTAAAACATAGACACAAATTATCTATTTTCACAAGTCACATAAATTCTGACCCTTCTTCAATTCTGAAGCTCCAAGAGTGGCACAGCTGGCAAGGGATAACGAGTCTTGGTTTACACATGTCATTTGGATTTTCTTAAAAAATTCCAAAGATTAAAGAACATGACAAATCAGAACATGTTCAGCATTGATTACAATCCACAGACAACAAATTGGTAGAGTAGTTCATGGGTCAGGCATGAAGGCTTTTCAAGATGACCGCTGAATGCACAATTAGTAATCACTGTATTCCTGAAGAAGATATAATTTTGTGGCATGATGTCAAATGGTTCTATGTGCTTTCTGTTGATGTTAATTAGGGAATGGCGGATTCCAATTGCCTCGGGCAACATTGGAATCCGCCCAAAAGGGCTGGCCCCTTTCCTCAAACATGTAGGGCAGAGCCCTATACCTCACAGCAACATTAAACCTCACGCCTCACAACTTAAACCTCACACTCAACGTGTTGATAAATAGGGCCGACCCTATTCACAAGGCAATTGCTAAAAAGGAAAAATATAATTAAAGTTAATTATAAGGAAAGCCGACCTATCTAAAGGTTTTGCTCCACATATAAGTAAATGTAAAACCTCATTATTATTCACTCATTCATTTTTTATTCATGCGAAATATACATGCCTGCCTAATGCGAACTTCAGGGAGACATATTACATCTGCACTTACAGCAATTTACATCTGCCATTGGAGGTGCGAAATCCATCATTAGAAGTCAGCAAACTCAGTGAATACACAGCAAATTCCTTGAAGGTCTGCAATCTAGGTTAAAGGAGTAGCAAAATGGCAGCAACCATCACTCATGTGACAGCAAGCTAATATTGAAGGCAGCCACCTCAATCTGCCATACTTCTTGTGACAGCAACATCGGAACCTACAAATGCATGAGATACGTGTTGTAATGATTGCATAACTATAATCCATAATCAGATCTGAGGATCTTTTCTGGCTGGGTTTTTCCTCCTAGGAGGTTTTCCTAGGGTAACTGTGGCTTGTTCTCAATTTGTTCATTTCTATGTTGTCATTAATTCCAATTTCTTTTAGTTAATCAAACTAATTAGAAACTAAATATAAATTCTGAGTTTATATCAATCTGAAAGTGTTAAAATTAACATGGTATCAGAGCTATAGGTTAGATCAACTTTCAGATTTCAGAATTTAGTACTCCTTTATTTCCAGATTGTTGTCTCATTTGCAGGTCAGGTCAATGGGGCTGAAAGTTGAAGACAGACTTGATGGAAATATCAATTTTACTGCATGGAAGGTTCGAATATTGTTGGCTCTAGAAGAAGAAAATCTTCTCCACTTTATAGAAGCGAAAGAGCTAACTGAACCTACAGATGCTACTGAGCTAAAACAATTCAAGAAGGATGCTGTCAAAGCCAGAAAGCTCATCATTGATTCAGTTAAAGACCACCTTGTCACCTCCATTGCCTTATTTACTCTGCAAGGGAAATGTTCAGTCATCTACAAGGTACATATGAAATTAACAATCTCAGTAGGGCAATCACCTTAAGACAACAACTACTTATTATCAAAATGTCAAAAGAAGATTCTGCTGTTTCCTATTTTATGAGAATTTCAGAACTAAATAATCAGTTAGGTACAATTGGTCATAACATGGAAGATAAGGACCTTGTCATGATTGCCCTGAATGGTTTACCACACTTATGGGAGTTATTTATTCAAATCGTAAGTGGTAGAACTGAGTTACCTACCCTTGATCGCCTTAAGAATGATTGCATCCAAGAAGAGTCTCGCCTTATCACAAGAGGGCAAACCAAAAGTCCTCATGTAGATGATCAACACATGCTTGCAACCCAATGCAAGAAAGGTGGAAATTGGAAGAAGCCTTATCTAAAGAGAAATAAGGAATTCAGACCATCCAGTTCCCAACACTCTTGGAAGAAACCAAGAGATACCTTGTATGTTCGATGTTTCAAATGTGACAAGTTTGGTCACTATGCTAAAGAATGTCAGAATAACCCTATTCAAAGAGAAGCCAACCTAAATGAAGTCTCAGAACAAAACGATGACTTCTTATTCATCTCTGCTCTGTCTAGCAGCATTCCCACAGATAGTAATACATGGCTGATTAACAGTGGTGCTTCCAGACATATCACAGGCTACCGTGATCATCTTTCAGACTTAGTAGAAAAGGATACCAGCCTTCACGTGGTAATTGGTGATGATGCTCGTTATTCGGTAAGAGATTCCGACACTACTTATTTAAATTTAAACTCTGGTATTTCACTGCATCTTAGTGACATCTTGTTTGTTCCTGGGATTAAAAGAAACTTAATTTCCATTTCTGCTCTAGAAGATAAAGGTTATCAAATTGCATTTTCTGAGGGAAAAGTGCTTGCTTGGCCTAAGAAATCTAGTTTTAAATCTGCTCGTGTCATTGGTAATAGATATGATAGTCTTTATAAGCTCTCTACTAACCCCGTTCAAACCCTCATTAATGAGGCTCTCGAATCCTGTGAGCTATGGCATAGAAGACTTGGACACTTACACTATCAAACACTTCCCTCTCTTGAAAAGTTAGTCAAAGGTATGCCTAAACTAATTCAAATTCATGATAAAACTTGCAAAGGTTGTGCTATAGGTAAAAATGTTAAAAGTCCCTTTCATAAAAGTGAAAGTAGAGCTAAAGATAAACTAAAACTTGTTCACTCTGATTTATGTGGTACTATGTCTATAGCATCTCCTAGTGGATTTCTTTATTACGTAATCTTCGTAGATGATTTCTCTAGGAAAACTTGGATCTACTTCTTGAAATCTAAAGAATCTGATGAAGTCTTAAGTAAATTTAAAGAGTTTAAAGCATTAACTGAAAACTCCTCTGGTAAAAGAATTAAATGTTTAAGATCTGACAACGGAGATGAGTACACCTCCGGTAGCTTTTATGATTTTTGTGTTGAGTCAAGAATTAAGAGGGAGTTTTGTGTTCCATACAATCTTCAGCAAAACGGAGTTGCTGAAAGGAAGAATAGAACTATTGTTGAGGCTGCAAAGGCTATGATTCATGATCAAGATTTGCAGACCTTCCTATGGGCTGAGGCTTCTAGAACAGCAATATACATCTAGAATAGATGTCCTCACCATGTTCTAAAGAACATGACCCCTGAAGAAGCCTTCACAGGAACCAAACCAGACATCAGTCACCTCAGAATCTTTGGAAGTCCCGTTTATGTTCATGTGCCCAAGGAAAAATGAACTAAGCTGGAACCCTCCGAAAAGAAAGGCATGCTAGTCGGATACAGTGAATCCTCCAAGGCATTCAGGATATACATCCCTGGTCAAAGGTATGTTGAGGTAAGTAGGGATGTTATCTTTGAAGTGTTATTGATAAAGCTAATGACAATCAAGACATGAATGTTGATATTAACCCCGAGATTCAGACTGTTGAACCTCCACCTCAAGAAGAACATGATGATCCACCAGAGCCCATGAATCCCACTGACATTCCTAGTGACATTGTTGTTACCAAGAAGAGGCCACTTTGGGTAAGAAACACCATTCAAGAAGTTGAAAGATTTGGTGCTCCCAGTGGCACCTTCTGTGAAATCAAGAGACCTCAAGTATTCTCCAACTACGTTGCATTGATGAACAATCTCATTGAATTTGAACCTTGCAATGTTGAAGAAGCCCTGAACCATCATGCCTGGCAGCTTGCTATGGATGAAGAGTATCAGCCAATCATCAAGAATGATGTTTGGGATAGTGTGCCCAGACCCAAAGGTAAATCTGTTGTTTCCTCTAAATGGTTATTTAAAATTAAACATAATGCTGATGGTAGTATTGAAAAGTATAAGGCTAGATTTGTAGCTCGTGGTTTTTCTCAAAAGGAAGGGATAGACTATGAAGAAACATTTGCTCTTGTTGCTAGATATACTTCTATTAGAACATTAATAGCTATTGCTGCTGCTAGAGGTTGGAAGCTACATCAGATGGATGTTAAGACTGCCTTCCTTAATGGTGTCATTGAGGAAGAGGTCTATATTGAACAACCTGAGGGTTATGAGATTTATGATAGAATAACTCATGTGTGCAGGTTGAAGAAAGCTCTGCATGGCCTCAAACAGGCTCCTCGTGCTTGGTATGAAAGAATTGATAAATACTTGTTAAGTCTAGGTTTTTGTAAGAATGATGCTGACTCTAACATCTACTTTAAGTTATCTAATAATGAAATGCTAATTTTGGTTTTGTATGTGGATGATTTATTTCTTACTGGTAAAGATGAACTTATCACTAGATGTAAGAAACAACTAGCTTCAGAATTTGAAATGAAAGACTTAGGTCTAATGCATTATTTTCTAGGTCTAGAAGTATGGCAAAGATCTAACGAAATTTTTCTAAGTCAAGGGAAGTACACTGTTGATATCTTGAAAAGATATAGAATGATGAATTGTAAACCTATGTCTACTCCTATGGAATCTAACTTAAAGAAGTTAAGTGTTTCTACAGCTAACTCTGATTTTGCATATCCATCAGAGTACAGGCAGTTGATTGGATCACTAATGTATCTAGTTAACACTAGACCAGACATATGTTTTGTAGTGAATGCTCTCAGCCATTTTATGAGCATGCCCAAACATGTTCATTTTGTTGCGGCCAAGCACATTCTAAGATACTTGCGAGGCACAGTTGGCTATGGGCTGAAGTATCCACTTAACACTTCAATAACCTTGGAAGGTTATTCAGATGCAGATTGGGCTGGAAGCGTCAAAGACAGGAAAAGCACTTCTGACATTTGCTTCAGCTTAGGATCCGTAGTGATCTCTTGGGCTTGCAGAAAACAATCCTCAGTGGCACTAAGTACTGCTGAAGTTGAATATATTGCAGCAAGTGTAGCTTTTAGGGAAGCAGTATGGCTTCGCAAGCTTCTTGCTGAGCTGTTTGGTCAGCCTTGGGATTCTACAGTTATTCATTGTGATAATCAAAGTTGTATCAAAATGTCTATCAATCCAGTGTTTCATGATAGGTCAAAACATGTGGAAACTCATTATCATTTCATTCGGGATATGGTGCAAAGAGGTGCCATTCAGCTGAAGTATGTCAACACTGATGAGCAGGTTGCAGATATTCTTACCAAGCCTCTGTCCAAAGTGAAGTTTGTGTACTTCAGGGACAGACTCGGTGTTGTGGAAAATGAAATCCTGATTGAGAGGGAGTCTCAACCTCAATGATACATTGTGTTGTATCAAACCACCCTCTACGGGCAATGTAAGGTGGTATTGTAATCTTCTCAAGGAGAAGTGTAATTATTAACCATTCTCTGCGGACAATGTAAGATGGTATTGTAATCTTCTCAGGGAGAAGAGTAATTGTTAACCATCGTCTGCGGGCAATTTAAGATGGTATTGTAATCTTCTCAGGGAGAAGAGTAATTGTTAACCATCCTCTGCGGGCAATGTAAGATGGTATTGTAATCTTCTCAGGGAGGAGTAATTGTTAACCATCCTCTGCGGGCAATGTAAGATGGTAGAAAAGATCCTCTCCACCCTCTGCGGGCAATATAAGGTGGATCCAGTCTATGCTTGTGTGCGAGTTGGAAGATTATATTATGTAGTTCCATTCTTTGCTTGTGTGCAAGATGGAAGATTATAGTTATGTTTCTCCTCCCTAATTAAGAGAGAGTGTTGATGTTAATTAGGGAATGGTGGATTCCAATTGCCTTGGGCAACATTGGAATCTGCCCAAAAGGGTTGGCCCCTTTCCTCAAACGTGTAGGGCAACATTAAACCTCACGCCGCACAACTTAAACCTCACACTCAACGTGTTGATAAATAGGGCCGACCCTATTCACAAGGCAATTGCTAAAAAGGAAAAATATAATTAAAGTTAATTATAAGGAAAGCCGACCTATCTAAAGGTTTTGCTCCACATATAAGTAAATGTAAAACCTCATTGTTATTCACTCATTCATTTTTTATTCATGCGAAATATACATGCCTGCCTAATGCGAACTTCAGGGAGACATTATATCTGCACTTACAGCAATTTACATCTGCCATTGGAGGTGCGAAATTCATCATTAGAAGTCAGCGAACTCAGTGAATACACAGCGAATTCCTTGAAGGTCTGCAATCTAGGTTAAAGGAGCAACAAAATGGCAGCAACCATCACTCATGTGGCAGCAAGCTAATATTGAAGGCAGCCACCTCAATCTGCCATACTTCTTGTGACAGCAACATCCGAACCTACAAATACATGAGATAAGTGTTGTAATGATTGCATAACCATAACCCATAATCAGATCTGAGGATCTTTTCTGGCTGGCTTTTTCCTCCTAGGAGGTTTTCCCAGGGTAACTGTGTCTTGTTCTCAATTTGTTCATTTCTATGTTGTCATTAATTCCAATTTCTTTCAGTTAATCAAACTAATTAGAAACGAAATATAAATTCTGAGTTTATATCAATCTGAAAGTGTTAAAATTAACTCTTTCTCTCGACCTCCACTATTGCAGAAGAGTCTAATAGTGCAGTCACACCTACATACCTGACATAATATGTTTCCCACTATTCTTTGATTGATCTCCATGCTATTCTCCAAAATTTTCATTCAGTCATATTCTGAGAGGAAATTGACAGAGGTTGTTGAGATCATTTTCACATCATCTGAAATACTAAAGATTGCAACTGATGTGATGCTTCTCTAATTAATGACCCAGTTGTGATTCCACCGAGCCTACAGAAGTATAATCAAGGAGCTGTGAAAAAAATTCATATGGACTTAAAGCTGGCTTTACATCTGGCAATATCATTAGCTAGTTTTTCTGAAAACTGTGTCAGTTGAGCCATGAAGGTTATGTGTCATCTATTATTCGAGTAAAATATATCTGCTTCTCAAAAGCTATACAGCCATCCTGTACCACAGCTTTTAGTTCAAGAGTTTGCAACTGAGCATAAAACAACAAACCTGTATTCTGCTCATCCAACAATGAAAGCAAGCTTTGAAGCAACTCACTGGGCTCAAGTGATAGACATAAGTGAATCCTCTTCTATGCAAATCAAGCCATGAATGCTTAACATGCATGATGTCAGAGAGAGTCCAAATTACTGAAAACTACCATTTGTTTTCTAGCAAAATGTATCGGCTCAAAATCTCCAAGGCTATACAGCTACCCAGTTCTAAAGCTCCCAATTTAAGACTTCATATGAACACGAGACACCTAATCTGCATTCTGCACATACAACAGCAGAAGCAAGCTCCAAAGCCACAACTCACTAAGGCAAATGTCAGGCAACAATGATCTCTCTTCCAAAACTCTGAGCTCTAATATTGACATATGTTTGGAGGATGTGGATAGTAGATGCCAAGTTAAATTTACACTCACTGACTGCACTTGTACAGAAATCTTTAAGGTGTTATCAACAACTTAATTTCTACAAAAGTAGAAAAAATTATAGTCCTTGAAACTACATATTGTTGAGGTATTTTCTCTCGCACCTCTTATGTCTTCAATATAATGCCAAGGGAACACGAACAGTGAAGGATCACAAATGAATATTATAGCAACTCAACATATTTGCTTTCACCCAACAACTCGTCACCTCCATTAGAATATAATGACAAACCAATCATAGTCAAACACAATTCAAACTTGGGAAAACAAACTTTTATTTATAACACATAGAATTCTATATCTAGATACTTTTCTTCACCATTTGAAGTTGCTAGAAAGTTGATGAGTGTGCAATTCTTTCCATCTGTCAACCCATATGATAATAAGCAATGTTCCACGGGTGTTGGGGATGGGGGGACGGGGGGACGCGTTTTCGGGACGGGGGGACCAAGGGCCTAAGTTTGGGGACGGTGGGGGGACGGCGGCGGGGGAGTGGCGGGGTGGTGGTGCTGATATAGTTATACATATACATATAGTACTTGAAAAACTAGTTTTGAAAAGATGTATGACAGTATTATAGTGTAAGAATTATATTTCAAATGAGACTATAGGAAATTTGAAATACTAAATCTAAATACCAAGATTTCTAAGTTGTGTTGTTATATGGAGCCTAATCAGACTCGGAGGTTAGATTTTCCCTACTTCTATCGGCGCGGCTTCCCCCTATATTTTTCAACGGGGGTTTGGGGGCAACGCCCCCAAGCTGGGGTCAAGGGGCAGCGCCCCTTGCGCGTTCCTGTTGACGTGTATTTTGTACACCATCATACACAGAATAAAATACCAATAGGCATCTTATCCTCTCTTGAGAAAATAGTCTCTAACTGCTGAAGATCTGCAAAAAGGATCAGTTAGATGGACTCCAAGGTTCTTTTATGTAGGGTCTCTACGTGTGGACAAGCTCCAGTGGTATGATGTGATTTGCTGGGATCACAAGGGGACTTACATGTGATGATTGAACTTCAGATCTGCTTTGCTGGACACAGGCTCTTACTAACTTACATTTGAAAAAAAAATGAAAAAAGGATAAGGGCGAAGAGAGGATCTAATCCTAATACTAAGAATGTAGGAGCAATGACTTGATTTTTGATGAAACTCTAACTAGATCTTGTTTTGACATCAATGGAACATCTACACAAGACTAGTGCGATCTTCTAAGGGAGCTTTATGATGTTCAAATCATCACCGCAGGCATAGATACCATCCAAGTTGATGCATATCAATGAAGAGGCAAGAAATTGTTGCCATTGATTGTAAACAAACTCCATTTTCATTGAAGTAATGGTGAAATTTGTCTAAGTGTTGACAAATTTTGAATGCAATGAATTCGCCAAAATGGTCTAATTTTCAATAGGAATGTTAATGCAGAGCTTAAATTTGTCTAAGTGTTGATAGTCAATGTGAATTTTTGTCCGATTGAATATTTTGACCAAATTTTGACTTTTTTTGATTTTGATCCTGGGCATTGGAATTGATTTGTTTTCGCCTCGTGAAGTGTTAAAATGTGAAAAATCATGTTATTTTGGCCTGTAGGAGCAAAATCGCTCCTGTCCCTCAGTGAAGGACGGGAGCTCATTTTCAAATATCTCATCGTCCCTGCAGAGTCCAGACAAATTTTGAGTTGGAAGTGATGGAGAACGGCGATATCTTTCCGTTGAATATAAATTGAAGATTTTTGGGATGTCCATAACAGTGCTAAATGCCTAGTTCGCTCCTGTCCCTCAGGAAGGGACCAGAGCGATTTTTTGATATAATTGATTTTCTTGCAAAGTTACAAACAATGTCAAGGCATGAACGAATAGAGTGAAGAAGGACGAGTTCGTTGAATATAAACTCGGAACCTGGCAAGGTGAGATAAAGGCTACAAAAGGAGGATCGCTCCTGTCCCTCTCCAAGGGACAAGGGCGATACAAGGATGATGTTGCTTCCTACGCAAGTTCAAAGACGATCCAAGTTAAGTCAAGGTGGCGAGGGACACTTCAAGACTTTTTTTTAGCAAGCACAAACATTCAAAGGTCGTCGCAATGATGAAATTCGCACCCTATAGCCTAGATCGCTCCTGTCCCTCAGGAAGGGACCAGGGCGATGTTGAATGCATTGGTCATTTCATGATGAAATTCTGTTGACGTGTATTTTGTACACCATCATACACAGAATAAAATACCAATAGGCATCTTATCCTCTCTTGAGAAAATAGTCTCTAACTGCTGAAGATCTGCAAAAAGGATCAGTTAGATGGACTCCAAGGTTCTTTTATGTAGGGTCTCTACGTGTGGACAAGCTCCAGTGGTATGATGTGATTTGCTGGGATCACAAGGGGACTTACATGTGATGATTGAACTTCAGATCTGCTTTGCTGGACACAGGCTCTTACTAACTTACATTTGAAAAAAAAATGAAAAAAGGATAAGGGCGAAGAGAGGATCTAATCCTAATACTAAGAATGTAGGAGCAATGACTTGATTTTTGATGAAACTCTAACTAGATCTTGTTTTGACATCAATGGAACATCTACACAAGACTAGTGCGATCTTCTAAGGGAGCTTTATGATGTTCAAATCATCACTGCAGGCATAGATACCATCCAAGTTGATGCATATCAATGAAGAGGCAAGAAATTGTTGCCATTGATTGTAAACAAACTCCATTTTCATTGAAGTAATGGTGAAATATGTCGTTTTCTTGCAATTTGCATGGTTTCTTGTTGAAGTCTTCAATCTTAGATGGTAGATAATTAGATGAATGGAGGGAATGTTATTGATTGATGGTGGAATTCGTACATCCATACTACTAGCAGTTTGTTGATTGCAGACTTGCCTTGTGTAGTCAACTGGAATCGTTCAGCTTAAGCTCAATTTCAATTTGTTGCCTCTTCATTGATATGCATCAACTTGGATGGTATCTATGCCTGCGGTGATGATTTGAACATCATAAAGCTCCCTTAGAAGATCGCACTAGTCTTGTGTAGATGTTCCATTGATGTCAAAACAAGATCTAGTTAGAGTTTCATCAAAAATCAAGTCATTGCTCCTACATTCTTAGTATTAGGATTAGATCCTCTCTTCGCCCTTATCCTTTTTTCATTTTTTTTTCAAATGTAAGTTAGTAAGAGCCTGTGTCCAGCAAAGCAGATCTGAAGTTCAATCATCACATGTAAGTCCCCTTGTGATCCCAGCAAATCACATCATACCACTGGAGCTTGTCCACACGTAGAGACCCTACATAAAAGAACCTTGGAGTCCATCTAACTGATCCTTTTTGCAGATCTTCAGCAGTTAGAGACTATTTTCTCAAGAGAGGATAAGATGCCTATTGGTATTTTATTCTGTGTATGATGGTGTACAAAATACACGTCAACAGAATTGGCGCTAGAAGGAGGGCTTGTACAAGTTGGACTTCGAAATTTTATCATTTCATATTCGCAAGGAGTTACCCAGGACTTTTGCTCCTCCTCCACGCTCGACAAAATTGAAGAAGCGAACACAAACTCTTGAATCCAAGGAAGATCGGTGGAAAGTTTTTTTTCTCAAACACTCAAAGGAAGGTGATCGTTGGGTCGTCAGTTGGACTTACGCAAGAAGGAATCAAGCTGGAACCAGTTGAACGTTCAAGTTGAATCCGAGATATTCAAGATCTCTCTTATTCCAGAAAATCCAAAAAAAAGTGAAAAATAGAAAATCCAAAAAAAGTGAAAAATAGAAAATCCAAAAAAATCAAAAAATCAAAAAATCAAAAAAGAAAAGATTTCTCCATGGAGCGGCAACAGTTTCACGAGGAGCAACAAGTTGATTTTCCTGAACTTTGGTGGAGGTTAGATACACAACTTTATCCACGCAGATTGTCCGAGTTCGCAAGACCAGGGCAGTGTCGAGTCCATGAGACAGAAGAACATGATGAAATGCATTGCTTGAAGTACTTATCAAGGATAGAATCGGCAACGCAGGGAAAAATCTTCTTTTGGGATGTCCCTAGGCCAGAAACAGAAGAAGGCAACTTCAGTGTCCCAGAAACCAAAGATCCTCTTCTAAGCTTCATGTGGATGATCGAGAGTCAACTCATTTTGGATGGCGAAATGCGTCTTGAAAACATATTGCTACCATTGTGGTGTAGAATTCACAACTCACCTCACTCTGAATTTACTTGCTCAGTATGTGAAATGGCTATCAATCAAGTCAGAAACCAATTTGGAATGCCAACTTTGTCCGAGGAAGAGTGTATTATGAACAAATCTTGGGGTGCACATCTCACGACTGAATTTAGGAGAACCTATGAAAAGGACATTACTCCAACATCTGAATGTGAGAAGGATCAATTGTACGTTGACGATACCAGTGCACCTAATGATCAATGTATTACAATGGATAGCTCGCCATGCCTAGCACCTGAAAAAGAATACCATGAAACAAAAGTTGAAGAATCAGTTGAAAATACTCAAACAAAGGAAGATCTAGGAGTTGAACAAGCAATTAAAGGAGAAGATGACTCATTCCTTGAAGAATTCTCACTTATGCTACAAAAGGAGATCCTTGAGATTGAATTGCAGGAGTTTTCAAATGTTCTCATTGAAGAAGACAATCAAGTTGAGATATTGAATGAAGAATCACAAATTATCATAAGTGAGCCCAGATATGAAGAACAATTCAAAGGGGCGCTTGAAGATTTCATCACCATTATACTATTTGAGGAAGCATTGAAAGAACTTGTAGAGAAAACGCAAATGGAATCACTGCCAAATTTTTTTCTAGATAGGCAAGTTACTGTGAATGATATGATCCACCATCAGCTCCGACCTCCCGAGACTATACTTGAAGAAGAAAGGCCACCTGAGATTATCTTTGATCCACTAGAGGAGATGTTTGAAGCTCAATCCATCAAGGAGACTCTTATTTTTGAGGATATGCTTACAATATTTCATGAGGATGCTTGGTTTATGCAAGATATCTCAGTGAAAACAGAGAATCTTGAGCTATTCGAGGGGGCGCTGACCTTGTTTCAAGAGGAACTTCCTAATCAAGATCAACATATTGCGAATGCTCGTGGAATGATTCATCATCAATGGCGACCTCCTGAAGCAGCTGGTGACTTCGCTTCCAACAATACAGTACTGTCTGAGCCTGAGATGTGCCAGGTTGTCTCTTTCCTTAGTCCTAGCTTTGAAAGTTATTATGATTTTGATTATGGGGATTTTGGGAAAACCACTTGCATTTGGATTGATCACGGTCCTAGTGAATTACCTCAGTTGATCATTTTGAGTGAAAACTTGCTTGAGTATGAAAGATGCATGGTGAGAGTTTGCCTTTTTGTATTTAAGGATGAATTTGCCCGATTGAGAACCATCACGTTCACCATGCTCCTGTTGCACAACTTGAGAAATCATGTAAAGTCATGTATATATTTTGCTTCTTTGAGTCGTGTCGAGTCTAGGACTCTTGTATATAGGTTTAGAGTAGGTTTTCTTTTCGTGTTTTTAGGTTAGAGGTCTTTTTGAGCCTTGTTCTTGATTTGCCTTGAGTCATTTGACTCATGATCTAGTGTGGCTCAGGTAGTTTAGTTGTTTGCTTTCTTTAGTTGTTTGCTTTTGGTGTGTTTTAGTTTAGTTTGCTTTGGGTCGGTTTGTTGGTCGGTTTGCTTTAGTTTAGGTGTCTTGAGTGGGAGCCTCCATTTTGTGAGAAAGGTGTTTGTGTTGTTGCTCACACACTGGCAATATCTTGTATCTTATGTTAGACTCATTTCTTAGATATCTATTCATGAAGTGCTTGGAATCCGAGGTTGTTCCTCTCCAGCTTTATCATCTGATCAGGACCTGTATTTGACTTGGAAGGGAATCATTTTCTATGTCTTGATGCTGACATCTGTTGATTACTATATCTTCACACATTAATAGACTCCGAGTCATTATGGTTTTCAGGCAAAGCTGTGATTGGTGAAAAATCTAAAATCTGGCTTCAGCGCCACCGCAATCCTCAAACCCTAGTAAGCTTCACTGCTTACGAGCCAAAGGAATTGACGGAGAGAAAAAGGCAATATCAAAAGGAAAAAATGAGAAAAAAGAGAAAATAAAAGAGAAAAATGAAGAGAAAAGTGAAATGAAATGAAATATCAAAATTGGCTAAAGGGAATATGCGAATAACTCCATCGGGGCTATAGACGCCCGGCTGGCAATGGAGCAATGTTCGTGAGCTTGTGGCGATAACCTCGTCGGGACTATGGACGTCTGACTGGCAGCGAGGCTCTATCCAGGATGCTTTTGAAGTTTAGATAAACTACGTAGCTAATCACAGGGGAACCTGAAATTCATAGTTGTCTTGTCGAGAGGAATGAATACACTTGCACACACCTGGGTAATCAAAGACTAAGTGTCTAGATATGGTTAAAGATTCTCCTTCTACTTTGAGTGCATTTTCTAATCTCTTGATGAGCTAGGTTGAATTTTCCAGAGGTTCTAGGTGTCGATTGAGTCTTTATCTCTGAAATGTTTTTCAACATTTATTCAAGGTGGCGCTAGATGTTGTGACGTTTTCACACATCGCCCCATTGCAAATGGGGACCCATGTTTTTTGCTCGTTTTGTTCGTTTTCGCTTTGCTTTTTTTTTTAAGGGTTTTGTTAGTTTGTTAGTCGTCTGGATTTAGGGTCAAGCCTTAGGGTTTTAAATTTTGCCTTTTCAAGCCAGAGTCCAGTCGTTTTTTTTTTTTTGAGAGTTTTCGAGCTTCTTTTCTAGGATGCAAATTTTGAATGCAATGAATTCGCCAAAATGGTCTAATTTTCAATAGGAATGTTAATGCAGAGCTTAAATTTGTCTAAGTGTTGACAGTCAATGTGAATTTTTGTCCGATTGAATATTTTGACCAAATTTTGACTTTTTTTGATTTTGATCCTGGGCATTGGAATTGATTTGTTTTCGCCTCGTGAAGTGTTAAAATGTGAAAAATCATGTTATTTTGGCCTGTAGGAGCAAAATCGCTCCTGTCCCTCAGTGAAGGACGGGAGCTCATTTTCAAATATCTCATTGTCCCTGCAGAGTCCAGACAAATTTCGAGTTGGAAGTGATGGAGAACGGCGATATCTTTCCGTTGAATATAAATTGAAGATTTTTGGGACGTCCATAATAGTGCTAAATGCCTAGTTCGCTCCTGTTCCTCAGGAAGGGACCAGAGCGATTTTTTGATATAATTGATTTTCTTGCAAAGTTACAAACAATGTCAAGGCATGAACGAATAGAGTGAAGAAGGACGAGTTCATTGAATATAAACTCGGAACCTGGCAAGGTGAGATAAAGGCTACAAAAGGAGGATCGCTCCTGTCCCTCTCCAAGGGACAAGGGCGATACAAGGATGATGTTGCTTCCTACGCAAGTTCAAAGACGATCCAAGTTAAGTCAAGGTGGCGAGGGACACTTCAAGACTTTTTTTTAGCAAGCACAAACATTCAAAGGTCGTTGCAATGATGAAATTCGCACCCTATAGCCTAGATCGCTCCTGTCCCTCAGGAAGGGACCAGGGCGATGTTGAATGCATTGGTCATTTCATGCAAAATTTACGTAAGGACAAGACTTCGCAATGTTTTAGAGGGTCCAAGGCATCGTATGAAGATAATTCGCAAGGGTTTTCAACGTCCAAACATCGCCAAACAATGTAAAAGCCTCACATCGCTCCTGTCCTTTGGACAAGGACCAGGGCGATCTTATCAAAACACTCACGTTCCTTCAAGATCAAAGCAAAGCGAGGTTAGGAAGAGCGAAGGACGGCGTCTAGAAGACATTGCAAAGGAGATCAAAGTGTAAAGTTGCCAAGGTCAAGGAAAAGGACATGGATCGCTCCTGTCCCTCTCCAAGGGACAAGGGCGATGACCCCTTAAAATGACCAAACACATAATGAAGACAAATGAATCAAGCGCAAAAGGAACAAGTAAAGTATGTTATTCGCCAACAATGAAAGATCGAAATTAAAAGATGCAAGATGAACGTGAAAAACATAGATCGCTCCTGTCCTTTGGACAAGGACCAGGGCGATATGCACTTAAAAGACACCCATATGCGCACACAAGGCAATCAAATTCGAAAGACCATCGAGATGATCGATTTTCAACGTGAAGATGAAGGAGTTGGACGTAAGAAATGCAAAAATCGAGACCAAAGTCATGGATCGCTCCTGTCCCTCTCCAAGGGACCAGAGCGATGAGGTACGTCCCTTTGTTTTCCAGTTTTGGCGTCAAAATAAACAATTCGAATTTTCCTCAAATGCTAAATCGATTTAAAAATTGAATATCCATTTTATTTAGCATTTAATATGGCGTTATCTTTTATTAATTATTTTTTGCCTTTATTTAAAAATCGAAATTCACATTTAAAAAACGCAAGGCATTTATAATTAATTAATTAATTAATAAAAATCGATTTGGAGCGCTCAATTAAGCAAGTCGGCCTTGTTATTTTATTGAAAATCATTTAAAAAATGGTTTTATTTATTCAAGTCGGCCAAAGTGGGTAAAAGGTGTGAAGCGCTATATAAGGGGAGTGGAAATTTTCATTTTCACATAATCATTTTTACCTTTCTTCATGCGAATTGAGGAGAGGCGAATATAGTGCGAAGTGTGTTCAAAGGTGGTGCGAATTCAAACCAAGGGTGGCGCTTAGTTATCAAAGGGTGGTGCGAATTTGAAGACCACACCAAATGCGAACTTGAGGATACATTAAGGCGAATTTGCTAAAGACTTGGAGGATTTGTTTGAGCGATTTGTCAAGGGCAAATTTGAAGATCATTTAAGACCACGTCTAAGGCGATACTTGAAGATCACGTTCACTCCAAAGGTGGCAAAGTCAATTTTGAGGAGATCATATTGAAGACTAGTTTATTCCTCCAATTTTGCCTAGGCGATCTTTTCCTTTTTGCATTTTAGAGTTAGCTCTCTATCGAGGTATGGCGATTTAATTATTATTGCTTTATTTATTCGTCGTCATATTTTTTGAAATTTTGAAATTTTGAATCCTTAGCTCAATCTTTTTTAGGAAATGATTAATAAAGGACTTATCATTAAGTTTCCTAAAATTTGCTCTCTATCTATGTTATTTATTGCAAAATCACGTTTCTAATTTTGAAATGTTGTGTAGGCATCAAATGGAGATCTCATCAAGGAAAATCAAGCCGGATCAAGGACGGTCTTCGCCAGGACGATCAAGTAAGGACATGGGCAACCTCTTTCAATTCAACGTTCCAAGGCGAGGTACATCATCATCTTGCAAATCAAGGACAAAAGGAGTTAGGACAAGAGTTAATTAAAGATAGCCTCTCAACGACATCAAATTGAATATCTAGCAAGCTACAAGTGTCAGATGAGGTGGCATCCTAGTCATCGCTCCTCCAGTCAGTGTGGTCCACCTCAGCATGTCTAGATTCAATGTACTTAACTCATGGAAGGTGGCACAAACTCCGATGTACCTACCCCGACTATCCATTGGTCGATTTTTCTAGAGAGGACATGTGTCCAAGCAATACAATTTTATCATTGGTCAAGCATTAAATGTTATGTAATGGTTGTAACAAACCCTAATTAGGGTTTTCATTGTAAAATCTTGGCCATTGATCTTGAATTGATCTAAGCCATCAAATTGTATTGTGGGTACTATATAAGCCTAGGCATTTCATTTGTAGAGGGCTAGTTAGCAATTGTTAGAGATAGTTTGTAAATAGTTAGAATAGTTAGAGAATAGTTGGAAGCAATTAGAGTAGAATAGGAGGACAAGGCAAGAAATTGTTGCCATTGATTGTAAACAAACTCCATTTTCATTGAAGTAATGGTGAAATATGTCGTTTTCTTGCAATTTGCATGGTTTCTTGTTGAAGTCTTCAATCTTAGATGGTAGATAATTAGATGAATGGAGGAAATGTTATTGATTGATGGTGGAATTCGTACATCCATACTACTAGCAGTTTGTTGATTGCAGACTTGCCTTGTGTAGTCAACTGGAATCGTTCAGCTTAAGCTCAATTTCAATTTGTTGCCTCTTCATTGATATGCATCAACTTGGATGGTATCTATGCCTGCGGTGATGATTTGAACATCATAAAGCTCCCTTAGAAGATCGCACTAGTCTTGTGTAGATGTTCCATTGATGTCAAAACAAGATCTAGTTAGAGTTTCATCAAAAATCAAGTCATTGCTCCTACATTCTTAGTATTAGGATTAGATCCTCTCTTCGCCCTTATCCTTTTTTCATTTTTTTTTCAAATGTAAGTTAGTAAGAGCCTGTGTCCAGCAAAGCAGATCTGAAGTTCAATCATCACATGTAAGTCCCCTTGTGATCCCAACAAATCACATCATACCACTGGAGCTTGTCCACACGTAGAGACCCTACATAAAAGAACCTTGGAGTCCGTCTAACTGATCCTTTTTGCAGATCTTCAGCAGTTAGAGACTATTTTCTCAAGAGAGGATAAGATGCCTATTGGTATTTTATTCTGTGTATGATGGTGTACAAAATACACGTCAACAGTTCCCTGTCGCGATACAGGGTGGGGTCGAGGGGTAGCGCCCCGTGAGACCAAAAATACTTTTATTATTTTCTAAAGGCGTCGGGTGTTATTTTTCTTTTGGCCCACGTCCAATTAGAGTTACCCCTTAACCCTCAAAAAACTTAAAAAGTCACTTTTTAAATTTATTTTAATATTAAATATTGCATATACGTGGAGGCGACAGGAGACGTCTCCCCGTCCTTGGAGAGACGCCTGCATGTCTCTCGAAGGACGGGGAGACGCCCAAATGTCTCCCAAGGAGACGTGGAGGCGTCTCCATGTCTCTTTGGGAGACGCCCAGACGTCTCCCAAGGAGACGTCTCCATGTCTCCCCGTCTCTCTGGGAGATGCGGGGACGTCTCCGCGTCTCGGCGGCGCTTGGGTGGCGGTGGTGGGACGGCGGGGGACATCGCGTCCTTGTCCCCCCGTCCCCGAGACGTTTCTGATGGGGGGACGCGCCAAAAAAGGGGGGGACGCGTCCCCATGGAATGAGGATAATAAGGTTTATCCATACATGTGACTCTGCCTTCTTTTTTCTTCCACAATTTTCTTTGCATTTGCCACTACTTTCTAGAGCAACATACCACTTATGTGGAGTAGGCGTCTTGTACACTTTCTCCGCAACTGCCAAGGCTATGGTCAAATTCTTCTAAAATGAGCTTCTCACTATGTTGAAAGGACGGTTATTGTAGAGTAAAAATTTTGCGCAAGCCATGGTTGCTTCGTTATGCTTTTCTTTTTTCCAAGCTATATACCTTCAAGTGAAGATTGTGACCCTATCATCTTCTATGGAACAATAAACACTTTGCAATTGAACTCTTTTGAAGCTTGATGAAGTGGATGTGCTGCCAATCCATAAACCCTGACTGGAGCCCCAAAATCTCTATTATGTCTACCTGTATTGGGATTCATCACTACCGCAATGGCTATGCTTGTCCTCATCTTCTTTTTTTTTTTTTTTTCCATCAATGCGAGGGCCACTTTCATCTCCTATTCAACCTCTGGCGTAGTGTTCATACAAAATTTCACACTAAATATTAGTATTTAGTGTTCTATCTCACTCTCTTTGTCTCACTCATGAATGCTCTTCTATTGACCAAAATTTGATAATGACGATGTTATTGGGTGTAAAGGTACTTTTCTCCAAGACTTAATAATGTAATTGGAAGGAAATTAATATATTAAATATTAATGTTAAGATCAATTTGAAGATGTGATAAGATTAAATGAGATATAAATAACCAAAGTAACTATAAAATCTAATGATTGACATGAATATTAAAGTCAATCTTTAACACAATAATCTAAATAATATAGCCACATAAATCACTCATATTGTCCTCAAATCGTATATAAAACATTCTCAATATCACATAGCATCAAGGTTTCGAATACTTATCTTAATCTTGAGCACTTGGAACGACCATCCTCACTCTAAGAAGATTCCAGTGGCCTTGGGACCTTTATGGCTAGAGCACTCTAGGAGGAACTAGTTATTACACAGAACCCCACATGCCTCACGACATGAAAACGCAGCCTTGGCTAGGACACTCCCAGGTGTACACTGTACCCTAAGTTGGACACACACTGTGTGCCCCTTCTTCAATGCACATAGCTCACCAAGTCACCACTTTCTTCCTTGAGTGATCTCTCTTCCCCTTTCAAGTCTCCCATAAATGACTTATATAACCTTTAAAGGGGTGGTTTCAAAACCATCACACCCTTTCAAAAAGGTCACCTTTATTTACGCTTTCATAAATATAATGATTTCTCTCTTTTAAAAGAGTTTTCATTAACATTTGTTACTAATTTTTCTTTAAACCAAAGGATTATAATATCATTTATTTTCATTTCCCCTTATAATTCTAAAAGGTTTATTTCATAACTCTATCTTGAAGAAAAAGTCACCTAACATTGGGAGTCAATAAGACTCTGGCTAGGGAGATATCTGTGAAGCATAGATAGTCTATGCAACAAGGCATGACTAGCTGTAATGTCCCTTCTCGCTTAGCACGTCAATAAATAAATAAAAATAATGCTAGCCTATTATCTATTCTCCCCATAGGCTAAAAGCATTAAGTTAATAAAGGGGATTAAGTGTTGGTCAAATAAAAGGAGGAAAAAGCTAAAGTTCGGTGCAAATATATTCATTTATTCATTATGAATAATAATGGGGCCATTTTTAAGTCATAATGTTATTTCTACCCTTCGAGTTCATCATGGGGGCTAATTTAATAATTAATGCAAGCATTAATTATATTGTCTAAGTCGTAGCAATATGGAGTCTAGATGCATCGAACTGCTTTTTGAGGATTGAGGAGCTAATATATAAGGCATCAAGCTCTTTGAGGGATTCATTCAATGTTTGATATCAATTTCAATTCATGTTCTTGGGTCTTTGCAATTGATGGGCAATTATTCAGGATGAAACCCCTGAAGTTTGTCTCCTTTTGGACGATACCCTAGAAGGATTCTGTAGCAGCCGATTCATTATCTATTGCTTCAACTTCATTCATAGCTGGGCGGTCACTTGTTGAGGTTTGTGGGCTAGGTTTTGGTCTATTCTTGGTATTTCCAGCAGATTTGATGGCAGTTTGTGATCTCTAAACACAGTGACTGCTGCCTATTTGCACTTCTCGGCCTATGGTCATTGTATCGCAGCCTGTAGCTGGCGCCTATCAGCATACACAAACAGATTAGAAGAATCCTCAGATTACTGCGACTTGTAACAAATTGAGTGCAAGCTGTCGGTTGACATATCGATTAAAGAATACTGGTTATAAATCAAGCCAACGCCATTAATGGAAGTGACAACCCTCTAGTGCTGGATTATGCTTTAGACTTGAGTTGAGCATCAATTTGAGGAAGCTCTTGTTTTATGAACTTGTCATTGATTGATCAGATTGGTGTAGGAAAGTGAATGGGAAAATAGTTGATGTCGGCAATTAATATCAAAACTTCATTCTGTGAATTGTTCTTTTAATCTATTGAAGAATTTCATTGTATTAAAACTATATTATTGTTGATCCAAATTATCAAAGCAAACCCAATCATACAGCAAAACCCGTTAAACTTCAAGCAAGAATATTTCACTAGCTTGTAGGGTTTCAATAGGATTATGAAGTCCACAAACCTAGAGTTTGAGTTTTTTAGCTTGCTTGTCTCTTTCCTGATCAAATTTGGCTTGGACAATCATTTCCACAATAAGTGGTGATTTCTTCCCCTTGATTTCTTGAACCCATGAATTCTGTTCATGTAATGTCCCCACTTTGAAATAGAATTTAATAATATATAATAATAATAAAATTAAATTAAAATATAAAAAAATATAATTAAAATATAATTAAGTTAATGAATGGTCAAAAGATATAAAATGAAAAGTTGTGATTCCCTCAAACATGAGATATGAAAGGGAGAAGAGAACCTCATTTGAGACGGGATAATTTGGGAATCGGAAGTGCAGATCTGATTTAAATAAAAAGTGCAGGTCTGATCATGAAAGGTTGTGTCCCTTTCAAAGGGCAGATATAATGAAGAGTTGCATTCTTTCAAAGGGTGCTAATGGTGAAAGGGTGTGTCTCTTGCCAAAAGGCATACATGATGAAGAGGTGTGACCTCTCCCTAACATTGAGAGATATAAAGGAAAGCAATCAAAAGCATCTAGTGAGATCACCATTGATCAGATCAGATCAGAACTGTTATTAAGTTACAGGCAGCAACATCCTTGTTCTTGGTGGTATGCATAGGGATGTGCTTAACATATAAAGCCTGATAATGTTCTTATGAAGAATTTAATAGTAATACTAATATAAACTGCAAAATGTATGACAGTCATACTTAATTTCATATACATTCATAGTACAATCCATCCCAAAAATAGATGAGCCCAAGGGTGAATGGACCGATGATCCTGAAATCTGGGCTGCATTCTGGAGTTGGAGTCATCGCGCCCTAAACTGTTAATGTTTTAGCAAGACAGAAATCTGAAACAAAATACACACAATTTATTGTGGGAAAACCCTCCACTTGAGGGTGAAAAACCCAGTCCACTAAAAAATGAACTTTATTATATCTCTGGAAATGATTACAACTGTTGATAGTTTCAGATTACTATCAATCTCAATAAGATAAGTTTGATTCTCCACAAATCAATCTTGACATTGAAGTCAAATGATACATCTCTTATACATTCTATAAACCTTCATAAGTCTGAAAATTCAGAACACAGAAAACATATAATATATCTGATCTGACAGACTACATACACAATATTCTCAACTTGCTACAGACAAACGAGAGAAGCTAGCAATATATATCTATCCATCTATCCAAGAAGACGAGTGGAATTGCAAGTGAAGAGACACCACAAAGGAAGAAGAAAAGACACCAACAGTTACATCTTCACTGACAGCCATATGGACATGAAGAGTCACCAACAGCCACAACTACAACGTCAGCCATGTAGACATGAAGAGACACCGGCAGAGAAGTGAAGAGACTCCATGGTGGAGAGGAAGAGTCACCGACAAGGAAGTGAAGAGACTTCACGATGGAGAGGAGTTAGATATTATCTTAGATCTCTATTGCAGCTATAAATCTTCAACATAAATAAGTAAATCCCCATCCAGGGTTGAGAATTAGAAGGGATTAAGATTAGAGCTTGAATAAGGACAATATCAGTTGTACTATGAGCAACCGTAGTTATTTAATAAGTAATTAATTTAGCATAATAAGTAGTAATGTATGTTGCTCTTTAGGAATTGGCAGCCTCTTAATAGGGGACATTGCAGTTCATCTAATTGTTTTGTGGTAGACTCTTGATGAGCCGCTGTTTCTCTTTTAAGTTGTTCATACTGGATGACCAACAATTACTGTTTGTTTTGAATTATAGAAATGTTGTCTTGAAGTTACTAAAGATGCAGAGTCTTGTCATAGGGTGCGTGAGATAATTTAAGCACATATATATGTGTTTTTTGACTGGTAATGATGCTCTCCTCCCGTTGCAGTTGTCATTGAAGTAAAATAAGTTTCCGCAATTCAAAACCTAATTCTTAAACTAAAAATCACTTTAAGTTTAAATAATATGAAGTTTCTTCCTGACATAGTAAAGAAAAATTACAATGTCAAATGTTAAAACTTACTATAGGACATGTAATCTATTTTTTAACAAATTTATTAGCAGGGAATTATAGTAAAACTTAAATGAATGTCCTCAAATTACCCTTTGACATGGTAATAAGTCTTCAATAATTTCTTCTTGTCTATTTTTAACAAATTTATTACATAGTATAATTGTGTAGGAAATTTATAGTAATTGTTAATCCAGTCTAGTAGGCTCTGTAATAGGAACATTTTAGTTTAAGAATTAGGTTTTGAATTTCGGAAACTTATATTACTTCAATGATAGGAATGGCTAAGGTTGAGACACCTTAATTCCCAACAGTGTGGAAGATGTGGAGAATTGGTTTTTTCATTTAAACCCTCCAAGGTTGAGCCCCCACTTCCCCTTCTCAAGAATTCCTAAGAATTCCTTTGTGGAAATTCTTTGTGCTATGTTTGAATCTTTTATGTTTTGTGATGTAGTGAGTTGATTGTTGGTTGTATGTGAAAAATGTGTTGATGTGTTGGCTATATGAATTTATACTGGGTTGCCATATGTCCCCCTAGCTTAGGGTGGGTTGTAAACAACCCTATGGTTCGCCTCCCACTAGCAAATGGGAAGGATAATTTTCTGTGAAATTTGCAAGCTATATTATAGTTGGGTCTTGTGAATAAATTCAAGCTATCCCATGTGTGACAAGGAGAAACTATTGTATCCCATGTGTGACAAGGAGAAATTATTGAAGACTTGTTACTATGTTTAAGAGTTATTTGAGGACATATATTTAATTTTTACTATAAATTTTCTGCAAATTTATACTACGTAATAAATTTGTTAAAAAGTGGATGACATGTACTATTGTAAGTTTTAACATTGGATGTTGTATTTTTTCTTTACCATGTTACGACGAAACTTTATATTATTTGAATTTGAATTGATTTTTAGTTTAAGAATTTGGTTTTGAATTTCAGAAACTTATTTTTTTCAATGACAACTGCAACAGGAGGACAAAATCATTACCTGTCTGTAGACACATATATATGTGCTTAAATAATCTCATACATCTTGTGCCAACACTCTACATCTTTAGTAACTTTAAGACACTGTTTCTATAATTCAAAATAAATAGTAATTGTTGGTCATCCAGCATGAACAACTTAAAAAAGAAACATCAGCTCATGAAGAGTCTATCACAAAACAATTAGATGAACATGATTCATGGGTTAAAGCAGTCAAGGGGAAGAAATCACTACCTATTGTGGAAATGGTTTTCCAAGCCAAATTTGATGAGGAAAGAGACAGGCAAGCCAAAAAACTCAAACTCTAGGTTTGTGGACTTCCTAAACTCTAGGTTTGTGGACTTCCTAATCCTATTGTACCTTGTTTGCCCTCTCGGGTGAATAACTTAAAGCATAAAGCACATAATGCAGAGTGATAATGCCATATATCTCAGACAAGTATAAGATTTGTTATTCCATTCATAATCGTGTGTTGCAATTTACATTCTGAAGTATATAAAGATACTGAGGGGGTGCGAGTGCCAACCGTCGCACCGCAACTACCACCGCTCGGCTGCCAACTAACAAACCCGATTACAACTTAATTAACTAGTCGTATTCCCGTATACAATAATGCGGCTAACATCATCCCCCCAAAAAGAAAAGTCGTCTCCAGGTGACTTACAACAAAAATGGAGATCATGCAACCTAGACTATATACATATCAGAAAAACTAGGGAGGGGGCTAAGGAAGCGTCCCTGAAACAGAAGCCTGAGATGCCGGTGTCTGGGCCGCCAAACGGGCGCGGAGCTCATACACTTGTTGAGTGCGTACAGTCACATCTCGCTTTGCCACCAATACTTTCTCCAAAGCTGTCTTCACCATGTGTGCGGCTTCCAGCAACTCCTCTTTTGTATCCGTTGCCTCCGTTGCGCAGACCAACCGAGTCTGCAACAGACTCCTTTCGGTACTGACGGCAGCCAACTCCTGCTGCACGTGGCTCCTCACACTCTGCTTGGCCGCCAAATGAATCTCTACCTCGGCCGTCTCTGCGCGGGCCACCTCCAGCTGTGCCAACAACTGCGCTCTCTCGGCTGCCCATGAGGCCTGCTGACTGGCCACCTCCTTCTCCAACACTACTCGTGCAGCCTCCCTGACTGTAGACTCCTGCTGTGTACACCTCAATGTATAATAGGCATCCTGGTAGACCTGCTCGATCTCGCGGACAACTGCCGTCACTTGACTCTCCACAACGAGCTAATGTAGCCTCCAAGCCTGGAGCATCTCCTCTGTCTCCATAGTTGGCCACCCCTGAGACTCAAAGCAGGTAGCAAAGGCTGTCGGGCAGCCCACCCGCATAAACTGTAAGACCTACTCTAGCTCCACCACCACCTGCTGTAATGCTTGCGTCTGGGCAGAGGACACCACCCGCCTACCCCTCGTCACCATATCAGCCATGTCAGCTAGATAGGTCTCCATATCCTCCCCCGTCTGCGTCGAAGGCTGTGAAGTCTCTGGTAGAACGGACGCAACGACATCCTGCTGGGAAGGTACCTCCTCTGCCACCGAAGGTGTACCATCTCTCGACGCCTGCCCAGCAGAGGCGACCTCCCCTGCCTCGTTTCCAACTGTGAGTCCATGTGCCTCTCCTGATGAGTCATCCAAGTCTACTACCTCTGCTCTAGTCTCCCGACACGGTGAGAATACAACAACTCCCTTTGGTTGTACCAATGTCATCTGAAATCGTTGTGTGAGCCAGCTCTGCATAGCCACGACCGACGGGTTGGCACACATCTCTACGACTGGGGGATGGTTCGCTGTCGTCGGCTCCTCTAACAAAGACCCAGACACAGTCACCATGACATCACTCCCCACAACGTCCAACCGCACCTGAGGCTCTGTATCCACTAGCTCCCTTAGCCCCTGCTCGGTGACCACTATCCGATGCGGTGACTTCTCTGTCCCTGACTCTACCATGTCCTCAGTAAGTGCCGCCATGGTTGGGCCCGGTGATGCTCTGTGGTGCTCGTGCTGGAGGGGACCAAGTGTAACAGGTGTACGACTCTGCCCGAAGGCCGGAATACAAGGGCCGCTCACTCCAGATGATGGCATAGGCGTGCCCATTGGTAGTAGGGGTGGGGCAAATAGGACTCGTACCGGCTCCTCCATCGCCCGGTTGCTATCGTCCTCCTCATCCGTTTCTGATTCCTCTGTGCTACTGGAATCCCTCCCGCTGTCAGGCTCCCCTGAAGCCGAGGTCATATCTACTGCCCTTTTCCACTTCGCGGAAGAGTGCCCAATGTCCAAGTGCCTCCAATACATTATTGGAGGCTCACCTGTTGTCAACGGTCCCTGTGGTCGTATCTCCAACTCTTCCTCGGGCATTGCTTCCCGTGTGGCCTCCAGGAACAACCCTATAGCATAGTGAGGCATATAGAATGTGCAATGCTGCAGCGTCAAAAACTCATACATGCGCTCTGTGAGTAACGCAGCCCAATCATACACGATGCCATTCATCAACCTGTTCATTAGCATAATCTGAGGGAGGGCGATGTCCGACGCCCTACCCGACCCTGTCAATCTGCTCTTGATGACATCCATAATGCATCTCCAGTGGCCCTCCGCAACAAAAGTCTTACGGATTCCTCGACCCTTCGTGGCACTAGCCACGCTATCCAACTCTGCTGTCGTCAAGTTCCTCGAGATTAATTTAATCCACCGCTCCTTCTCTTCCCGTTTCATCTTTTTAGCCTTCAGTTCTATTTTCTTGCCCTGTCTGCCTGGGATGCCGAATACCCTCGTGAAGTCCCCTGCTTTGAAAGATACGGTAACATCCCTCTCGAGGTATTCGAAAGTGCTGGTGCATGTGTGCCTGTCGAAGGTGTCTACCATGAATCGTAGGGCACCCTCATACTCGCGGATAGGAAACACGAGCATCTGAATAGCCAACTCCACTTCCGCCTTTTGGAGGTTTTGCTTCACCAGATCATCCTCGGGAGTGTCCTGCCACCATTTCCGGCATTCCGACCCATTCAAGCCTTCAAAGGTGATGTTCTGGGGCGTCAATGTGTTTTTCGCACTTATGGCAGCCTGTGGTGCCTTCTATTTTTGCTTTTGTCGGGCGCTGGCATCCATGTTGCCGCCTGCAACATGTACTCCTGACGCTAAAACCGTGATATTGCTATCCCTCTGGCTGCTATTGGAGGAAGCCTGCAGCTGTTTTTTCCAACTTCGTTTCCTTGCTGAATCCATTAATTTCTGGTATAACCTGGTATAACTGATTTCCGGCTAAAAATCCTACGATCGTTGGACACCTTCGTAACGGCCTTCTTTGTTGTGTATGGCTGCTGTTGTGCGGGCTGCTGGGGGTTTCCTTCGCCTTCTTTTTGTTCCTTTTCCTTCTCCCCTGTGCGTGGGCTGCGTGGTGTTCCTTTATGCCGGCTGTGTGGTTTTCTTTATGCTGGTGCGGCGTGTTTCTTTTTCCTTGTTGTGCGGCGTGCTTTTTTTTTTTTTTCTTCTTGCTGTGCGGCGTGCTTCTTTTTTCTTGCTGTGCATTGCACGGGGGTTTTGTGTTTCCTTGTTTGCCTTGCGTGGGGGTTTATGCTGGGTGTGCGGTGTGTGGGTGACCACCTTCGGTGGCCCCACCGCACGGTGGTTCGGTGGACCCACTTTTTCTTTTTCTTTTTTTTTTTAATTTTTAATTTTTAATTTTTTTTTTTTTTCTTACACTAGACTGACAATCATCCAGACTAGGGGGGCCAGGTTCCCTCCGTTTGTGATAAATCTTTAATTTCGATCCATCGACGACATCTAGCACCTCCTCGTCCAGTGTCCACAACTTAATTGCCCCGTTCGTATTGACCTCGCGTATCCGGAAGGGCCCTAGCCATCGCACTTTGAATTTCCTAGGTTTAATTTCGTTCTTCCCATTGAATTTCAACACTAGCTGTCCGGGAGTAAACTTCATTCGCCGCAAGTGCTTGTCGTGCCACACCTTTTGTCTTTGCTGGGCTGCCTCTGTGGCCCATTGTGCCAGCATTCTTTTTTCGTCCAACTTACCTAAGGCATACAGTCTCTCCCTCAGACTCTCCATATCCCCGAGTCTGTTCTCTACTGCAATGCGAAGGCTTGGCACCATGAATTCTGCTGGCACCATCGCCTCCTGCCCGTACATGAGTTGGAACAGGGTCTGACCTGTGGTTAGTTTGTAAGTCGTTCTGTAGGCCCATAGTACAGAGGGTAACCTCTCCTCCCAATCTTCCTTTTCTACCCCGCAGGACTTGTAAATTACTGATACCAATATTTTGTTTGTGGCCTCGGCTTGGCCATTGGCACGTGGGTAGTACGGGCTCGATAATGAGTGAAAAATCTTGAACTCTGATGTCAACAACCGTATGACATGGTTCACGTAGTGGCCCCTCGGTCACTGGTCAACTGAATAGGTATACCATATCGCGTAATGATTTGTTCGTAAATAAATTTCGCTGTGCTTACTGCTGAATTATCCGGGAGAGCCCTTGCCTCCACCCACTTGGTCAAGTATTCTGTCGCAACTACAATGTACCGGCACCGTCGTGTGCGGCTGGCCTTAAGAGGACCCACAAAGTCGAGTTCCCATCGTTCAAAGAGTTCTTGTGCGTGCGACGGGTTGAGGGGCATGAAGTCCCGCTTCAGAGGTTTGCTCGCCCGTTGGCAAGTGTCGCACCCCACGACCCACTCCCTGGCGTCGTGATGTACTGTTGGCCACCACAGTCCTGCGAGAAGCACCTTGCAGGCTGTAGTGTCTGGGCCCATATGTCCACATGCGGGCCCTTCGTGTGCCTCCCTTAATACACTCGAGACTTCTTCCTCCATGACACAACGCCTTAATACCTGGTCCGGCCCCATTTTGTAGAGTAACCCGTTGATGAGCGAAAAAGTCCTGCTCCTTAATATGAGCTTTCTCCGTTCCCTTGGAGGCATACCCTTCGGAAATCAGGACGTCAATAGGTACTCTCTAATCTTCCTGTACCACGAAGGGAGTACGGCTATTTGGAACAAGTGTGCATCCAGAAAATCGTCATTTACTCCCTCTGGAGGTTCCCCCGACTTAATCCGGGACAGCTGGTCAGCTATAACATGGCTTCGCCCTGGTCTTACCACAATTAAAAATGTGAACTCCTGTAGTAGCAATAGCCAACGGCTTATCCTCCCCTGGATAATGGGCTTGTTTACCAAGTACATGAGTGCCTGGTGGTCTACGTAAAATGTGAATGGTGTGGCCAGGAGGTAATGATGGAATTTCTGTACGGCATAGACCATACCGAGGGCTTCACGTTCTATGGTACTGTAGTTCTTTTCCGCGTTCGAGAGCAACCTGCTAGCAAAATAAACGGGGTGGTCCAACCCGTGTCCTCCTACTTGGGCTAATGTAGCCCCGATGGCATAGTTTGAGGCATCCACGTGAACATGGAATTCCTTATCCCAATTCGGGTATGCTAGTATGGGCGCTCCCATCAACCTTGTCTTCAGCTCTTCAAAGGCCTTGCTCTGTGGCTCTGCCCAAATGTATGGTTCCCCTTTCCGTGTCAACTTATCCAACGGGTGGGACACCTCAGCGAAGTTCTTGATGAACCTCCTGTAGTGCCCCACATGACCAAGGAAGGACTTTATACCCGTGACGTCCGTAGGAGGTTCCATTTCTACTATTACCCGAATCTTGTCTGGGTCCGTTTTCAATCCTTCTTTACACACAATGTGTCCCAGCAATCTTCCCTGTGGTACCATGAATCTACATTTCTTCGGGTTGAGGGCCAACCGTGCCCTCCGACATCTCTCTCGGCACTCCCTGAGGGTTTTAAGTGGATGTCCTGTCCGCTGTAGATAGATCAATCATCTAGGAAGGCTTTGAAGTTCCCCACCGACATCTTGTCAAAGATGTGCAAGATGATGCGCTGAAAGGTGGCAGGTGCATTGCATAGACCAAAGGGCATTTGGTTGTATGCGTACACACCGTCCTCCACCACGAAGCTTGTTTTCAACTTATCTTCCTCCGCGATGGATATCTGGTTGTACCCAGAGAACCCATCCATGAAGGAATAGATTTCATGTCCAGCTACTTCCTCCAAGATGCTGTCGGTGAATGGTATGGGAAACGGGTCTTTAATAGTGATAGCGTTCAGGCACCGAAAGTCTACACAGATCCGGATTTGATTGGCCTCTTTCTTGAGGGAAATCACAATGGGAGACACCCATTTGCTTGTTTGCACTTTGAAGATTATGCCCGCTTCCAACTTCCGCTCAATTTCGTTGTTCACCCGTGTAGCATAATTTTTGTTCATTCGGTAAGGCCGCTTCCTCACCGGCTGGGCTCCCGGTACCAATGTTATTCGGTGTACACATAACTCTGGGGGCACGCCCTTCAAGTCCTTGTATGTCCATGCAAAGACATCCTTGTATTCCAGGAAAATTTTTGAAGGCTGTGGCCTTTAGCACTAGATTCTAGTCACCTTCGACAAGGATGATCTTGGGGTCACTCGTCTCCCCGAGATTTGTCTCCTTTAAATTGGCTTCCTGATATTTAATGGGCTCCCCCTTCGGGAATTGGTGTGCCAGCGTCTCATTCACCGATGCCTCCCCTTCCTTGTACTCGCCATATTCTGGGGGAAATATATCTGGTTCTTCTTCGATGCTCAATACATTGCACGAGGGTGTAAATAGTTCATAATCTCCCATTTGCCAATGGAAGAGGCCATTCAAGGAGTCCTCGTCATCAGTTGAAGGAGGAGGCTAACTCCTCACTCACCATTTGCGTACGGAGATCGATCATGTACTTCCTCCCGACGTTTTCCAAAGAAAGGGTATTCCGCTTCCAGTTATGGTTCGCTTTTGCTGCAATGAGCCACCCACGCCCAAGAATGGCGTCATATCCTTTCTGCTTCAAGGGGATTACTACAAAATCCTGCACGAATGGTTGCGTGCCAACCATCACCTGCTGGCCCATGAGGGTACCAAGGGGTTTAATCCCGTGTTGGTCTGCCCCTAGTAGGTTGAACGTAGGGGGCCACAACATTGGCTTTCCCAATTTTTTCCATGTCGCTTCTGGGAGTACATTTACTCCTGACCCTCCATCCACAATAGTGTCTGTCAAGGTAGTCCCCAGTATACCCATTTCTACCACCGCCGGGTGGCATCCACTGTTGACTACCAACAACATGGGGTCGACCGCGGGGCTCACGGCCTCCCTAAACACGGGGTCGACTGTGGGCCTCATGACCTCCCTCGTTTTTACTTGTGGGGGTACAGAGTTTAAGATAGCCGTTTTTAGCTGCGGCATGGTCTCCAGGAGGTCTTGAATTCTCACGGGTACCTCTACTTGCAATATTTGCCGTAAGATTTCCTCTTCTCCCCTCGTCCGTAGGGGACTTGCGGTCTTGTGGTTGTTCTGCCTTTGTGCGGCCATTTCCTTTGCGATCTCGTCTCTTGCTTCCCGCACCCTCTCGGTCTCCGTGTGGGGATTTGGGTATGCACTCTTTTTGGCCTGCGCCCTAGTGATTGCCAATACTTCCGCCTCCGTGGGTTCTATGTTTAGAAGGTTTACACCAGGCTTCGGGCAATTTGCGTCCTCATGGTCTCCTGGCCCGCACCATCGGCAGAGGTGCTGAGGGTTAGCTTCCTTTGTGCAGTCGCGAGCGAAGTTTCCCCACTGATTGTAGGCCCTACACTGGATCATTGGCTGGCCCTTGGCGTCATACTGGATCCGGTTTCTGTTATTGTTATTGTTATTGTTATTATTTCTTCCGTCGCCGCGTCTGTTATCCCGGTATCCTCCAGATGATGCCGTTGTGTTAGTTTGTTGACCTGTACCCACTGGTGTGGATGTTGTGGCCTGCTCCGTGAACAACACTTGGTTCGTGCTTCGGGTTTTCATGTTGTATGGGCACTCCTTGGTGGAGTGTCCAATCACTTGGCAAATCTCGCAGAATGCCTTCTTCGGGCAAGTACCCTTTGTGTGCCCCTCCTCTTTGCACTTGGTGCACCATATGTCCCCTTCGATCCGACTAGTGCTTCTCATTGTTTTGAATTCCCTTCTCATTCGCTCCATGTCTTTCTGGAGCCCTTGCACCCGTTTGCCAGCCTCGTTGTCGCTGCTGCTTTCCTGTGATGAGTCATCCTCCTCGGACGAGCTATCCTCCTTCTTCTTTTTCTTCGATGTCTTGGTCTCGCTCTCGAGATCCATTGCTCTATTGTATGCGTCTTCGTACGATGTAGGTGGAACGATTTTCATCTTCTTTCGGAGGGAATGCTTTAGTCCCTCCACGAACCATCGCTTTTTCAACCCATCTGCTGGTTGACTCTCCATTTTTCCCAGTAGTTCCTTCAGTTGCCGACTATAAGCTCGCACTGTCTCGTTCTTATTCTGCTTCGTTCCATAGATCTCGGCGACTATTTCGTTGTCATCTCTCAGGAGACAAAACTCTATCCCAAACTCCTTCTTCAGGTCGGGCCATGTGCCGACTTTAGCTTTGTCCATATTTGAGTACCAGTCTATGGCCACTCCCCTCAAGGTTGCTGGGAATTGTGTTACCCATTCATCTTGATCAGTAACACCGTTTGCTGACTATATGGTTTCGCACGTTCGACAATGGTGAACGGGATCCTCCTTCCCGTCGCCATTGAACTTCGGTAGTTTTTGTTTACCTGCCATTGATGGGGGTCGTCTCCCCTGCGGTGGCTGTTGCTGTGTTTGAGCCGCTGCGCCGCTTCCTCCAGCGCCCGTGGTGTGTCCTGCGTGGGTGACTGGTGGTACCGTGTTCTACCTGCCGTGCGTCACACCTATAGTCATACGGTTGCCCTCCCCTTCGCTCTCACCCGCGCCCACTCTTGGTTCTCGTTGGTGATCTTCACTCCGTGGTGTAAGGGATAAGTTTCTAAACTGATCCCGAGTCTCCTTGACTAGATTTCGCCGTAACCTTGTTTCTTCCAGAAACTCTTCGTGGCTTTGCGTCCTACGATGTTCTGGCGACGCGTAGAAATTTCCGTTGGCTTCTGCTCCCTCCGTGACACCTCCTTGGTTCCCCTCGGGCCACCCTTCGGTAGGTCGTCCTTCGGCAAGTTGCCTCAGCCTCCGTCTACGTTCTACTTGCTGCTCCAGAATCAAGGCCCTCTGCGCGGCCTCCCACTCGTCCGTTTCTGCTTTTTTATTTCTATCTTTATTCAATAGGTTGGGCATTAATTGTCGCACATTTCCATAACTCACAATACATAAATCAAAACGCGTCTTTATTAATTCATTTCCTCCAATACAACTCGTGTCAACGACACTTTATTTGAATATAAAAAGTTCAAGGTTCAATTCCCTCCGGGCCTGGCGCCATCTCGTTTCGTTTCTCGTCGACTGTTCTCTTCGTAGCGTTGCAGGATTTGTTGTCGTCGCTCTTCTTGGGTAATCTCCTCCAGGCGGGCCTATTGAAGTAACCGAGGGAGGTGGTTCATCAACCGGTTTATTGCTGGGCTAACCTCCAGCACTGTCCACACGACACTTGGTGGGATTTCCGCCTCTGCCGCCTCTCGTCAGACGTAGGTTTGGATGGCTACCTGGAGCAAAATTGAAAATTCTCGCGTTGCCGTGTCTTCTCCTGTGTAAAGTTCTGTTCGCGCGTCATCGGCTTTTGGGGTTAATTTCACCAACGGGTAGGCCCATTGTGTCCATGCGCAATCCGTGTCTTCCGTTCCCGAGTACGTCTAGGCAACGACGCCAAATGTTTGCCCTCTCGGCTGAATAACTTAAAGCATAAAGCACATAATGCAGAGTGATAATGCCATAGATCTCAGACAAGTATAAGATATGTTATCCCATTCATAATCGTGTGTTGCGATTTACATTCTGAAGTATATAAAGATACCGAGGGGGTGCGAGTGCCAACTGTCGCACCGCAACTACCACCGCTCGGCTGCCAACTAACAAACCCGATTACAACTTAATTAACTAGTCGTATTCCCGTATACAATAATGCGGCTAACATACCCCTACAAGCTAGTCTTGCGTTGTTGCAGGGCTATCTAGGCTTCAAAGTAAATTCCCTAGCTAGAGTCTCATCGACTCCCAATAACATAGTCATTATCAAATTTTGGTCTATAGAAGAGTATTCATGAGCCCTTAAAGCTAAGAAATAACTCTTCCATCTCCATCACAAAATTTATCTAAACGCTGATACCACAAAATTTTAGGTGGATGACCTTTACAATGTTCAGGCTCAAATTGTAGTTGCGAGTAAGGAAAACAAGTTGGTTGTTATCCACAATTCGAAGGCTGTTATTTGTGATTCCCCACCTCAAGGGGTCATGCACTAAAAGTTTTGTTGACAACGATCTCAAATCTCTTTGGGTGGTGGTGGCATCCCCATTGCTTGTTGGAATCGCAATGGTACCATTTGGTCTTCTCCAAGTACGTTTAGGAAGTCATTCCTTTTGACTAAGACCCATGAGAACCTTGACCATGCCCTCTCTCCAGTAATTAGTTATGTCTAGATCTCAACCTTCCTGCATGATATTTTGTAGATTAGGGAGTGTTCATGGTTCGTGTGAGTGGTTTGCCTCATCCGAGATAATTTTTAGTCTAAGGTGTCATAGTTCTAGCCTGCCTATTCACCTATTTAAGCTTATTGTGCAAAAGGAATCCGTTGCATCCCTTGAACTTGGTCTTCCACCATCCTTCTAGCAGCTGGTCAAAATCAAGGGCTTCATACCAAAAGGCCTCCATCTTAAAAGGAATACCCCTAGGCATGAAAGTTTTGTTCACCAAGAGAGAGATCGGCCTGTGGTCAGAACTACCAAAGGGAATGACATCAGATGTAAAACAGTCCGAACTCAAGAACCAATCATAGACAACTAGAAACTTATCAAGTCTGATATTGATATTATCTTCACCCGTTTCTTTTATTGGACCAAGTAAACCAGCCAGCCTTTGGTTTAATGTCGGAGAGAGTCGAATCGTTGCTGCACCTTCAAAAGACCAGGGAACCTTGAGAGTTAAGGGAGCTGCCCAGTCTTCATTAAAGTCACCCTCGACAAGCCAATGATCGGTTCCATACTCCAATCTGAAAGTTCTGAGATATTCCATATTGCATTTAACAGTAATACAAAAGGGCTTATGTCCACTTTCACCCTTGCTATCATGTTTCTATTCCAGACTATAGGCAATCCACTAGCTGTCACAATGGCACTCCCTGCAGCCCTTTATCCATTTTTCCAGAATCTTGTGATCAGATTGATAAATTGGAGTCGTCTTAGTTTTCTGAAGCAACATCAAATCAGGACATTCAATCTCAATGAGTCGTTTAAGAAAACAGTGTTTCTCTGGGCCATTAAGGCCATGGACATTCCAGCTGAAGCTTGATGACTTCCTAGACTGAGGGAGATGCATGCCTCCATCAGACACATACTGCCTCATTGAATCTTGAGTGCCGTTCTCAATTTCCTCCAGAGCCTTGATTTTTGCCTTAGAAGCCTCTCCCTTTCTTCCCCTGGTATGATTACTTCTAGCATCTATCAAAATGCAATTCTGCCCTCCAAATTTTTTAGTTTTCCTAGTGGCTATGGACCAGTTGTTCTCTTTATCAGAATCCTTTGTTGCTGCAGAGTGTCATGTCCCCCATCTTTGACCCAAAATAGTAACAAACGATGAACAATTGTGGGATCAGGGCTGGTAGCCTTGGTAGCATTTTCAAGCAGGTAGGAAGTGATAAGTGTACATAGTATCACTATGAGGAGAACGCCACCCTATTCCAATAGTTTATTAGGATGGAAGACAAATTAAGAATGGATAGATGAACCTCCAGCAGGGCATAAAGACTTGCAAGCATCCAAGGCATTCACAGTTGATCTTCCATCAAATATGATTTCAAGCATGCTGATTTCAACTACCTTACATATGTTTTAGTTTCACATCAAGAGAATGTTGATATTCACACATTGATGAAAACAGATGGACTACGAAAGAGTAATGGCTCTCATACATGACAAAGATGTTAATGTCAATAGCTTCGGTCGGACTCCTTGCATGGCTGGGATAGCAAGTATGATTGTCTCATTGGCCTATCGGCCTTAGACAATCATATGTCCGTATACTCGAAGCGGTTTATTTCAAACTGTTAATATTAATTATTATCATGCATCGGTTAAGTCAAACTGATTATCTTCATATCCCGCCACCCTTGGTTTAAGTCACGTCTCTTTGTAAAGTGGCTGACTATTGGTGAAAAGGCATCGCTCTTGTATATATGTTAAGTGCTCTCCCTCATTTGGTTAAACGGATATATGAAGTGCTTCGTTTATCTTAGATTCATTCTCAGTGCCTGCTATATCATTCTGCCATTACATATTGTTTGTCTTGTGACTCCCAGCCCGTGCATTCTCAGTCTATCTGCAGTTCGAATACCGTGACGATCATCAAGCAGATCAGAGTATATTATCAGCAAGTCGTGCATTATACTGTGCAAGCAACCCGTGTGCATTCATCTTCAGCCGTGCACATTCATCTAGTCCGTGGATTGCCTACAGTGGATAGTCCTTCACACATAGCTGATTTGATTGGCAGAGTCAAGCATTGTTCATGCATCCTACAATAGTTCAGATTACATCTCCTTCAGTCTAGAGTGACTTAATCTATCTATAAGCTTCAAAGAGTGAAGGGATCTTGTAATAAGCATCTATATTCAATAAATATAATCTGAGACTTAATTGCTGGGTTTTTCACCTTCAAGAGGAAGGTTTTCCCAGGATATACACTCTGCAATTGTGTGAATTCTTTGTCTATCTATTCTGATCACTAAACTTAACAAAAGATATCAATCAAGCAAGGCCTACAATCGAATGTGAATATTGGCAAAAGCATGGACAAATATTAGCTAAATATTAATGATTGTTAGTGATTATAAAATATTGATTTAGTGGGGAAGATGATGGTTTAAACAATTGCAAACACTGATAACTAAAGAAGGATAAACTATTGATTACAACATCAATAAAAGATGCCATTGATCCACTAATCGATACTCTATGAGGAGAGACTTGTCGCAAGGACCAGATCTATTATGTATTGAGGATTGGTGCGATTCTACCTGGGCCTGATCAAGTATGCCCGTTGATAATTATCAGACAACGACTTACAGGTAGTTAGTTAGCATTTGCTATACAAAGGCATGATAACTAAGTTATCGACAGATACCATAATCAACATTGACTATGTAATGAGACAATGGTTAGTGAAGCGGCAATAATCATGAAGGCAGCAAGTAAACCAGTCGATATCCCTTAACTAATCTTCATCTATTAATAATATAAAGGGATGTGATTAAGGGTCACGAACAAGGAAGGACATGTCTATTCCGGGTGAGGAGTTGCCACTGCTCCATGTTATAAGATATTTAATATAGAACAATACTCAATCAGAAAGGCATCAAATATTTTTTGTTTTACTTGTATCCATATTTTGATCTATTCCAGTGGAGCATCTGCCTTTTGCACTTTCAAGCTGTATAGATTAAAGGTGACAATCAGGCACAGCACCATTGTCTGCATACTTCAAAGGAACGATCAGACACAGTAATTAATTATCATCATTATAGATGACAAGGAGAAGACTGACATCATAAATATACAGTCATAGCAGAAGGATATTTCATAGTATACTGTCATGGCATAATTCCCATCATAGTATCTACATACCAAAGATATTACATCATATCAATTCGATAAGGATTATATATATTACAAATTCTGAACATCATAGCCGTTGTACCAAATAGAAGTTGCAGAGTATATATATATTGTTTCAGATGTCAGTCACATCAAGATAGAGAAATAGATATCTTCAGATAGCAGATTGTGACTTATAATTCTTATTATAAGTGGTATTTACTATTATCTATCCCAACGTTGGTGTTAATTACTTAGAAAGTGTAATGTCCCCTCCTAGGATTTGGTCTATTTTAACCATCATTAATCTATTTCAAATTACTTATGGCTTAAAACAACTTGATTAAGAGTCAAGACTACCTTCACATGAATCAAATCTGGAATGTTCTATCTTTCTATAGTCCATCAAGTACTTGCTATCTTACCATACTAAATAGTTAATCTTATTCTGATTCATTTATAGATCATTACGTATTTATTAATTACTATTTATGTGGATTATTAATAATTTCTAAAGGTATTATATTATTATCAACATCTATATTTACAATCGTTATATTATTTCTTACCCTGATTAGAGTATATGTATACATAAATAAATACGTAAATTAAGTAATATATTACCAATTATTTGTGTATTAGCTAATATCCTATTATGTAAATTACTAATACTACTAACTAAACATTACTTGTTAGTAATATGTTTGGTGGCTGGTCATGACAGACAGATCTGATGCATGTCAGATCTGGTCTGCCACTATCATTATACTTAGTATCCTTTTTAAATACATAATGCACTCTATATTAATATTTTTATTAATATTAAATTCTGAATAGAAGCACTATCGAACTTCCTATAGTGAGAATACATCCCCATGTATACTATCAAAGGTCAAGGATGCTACTGTCTGTAGCTTAATACAATTCTGATCTGTTCTGGTCGGTGGTTTCTATTTGTCCACATGGTGCCTTATCACCCGATCACAAGTCTCTAAATGTTTTGCCTACTTCCAATTAAGACGGCCTGATATGTAGATATATGTCTTGAGTCGACCCATTCCCTTAAATATCTGGCAAATAGATTTGATGGGAGAGTCGTGTCTCCTCACAACTCTTGTACCCATTGTTTGATATCGTGCCTTTGCTTCTAACTAATTAATTAGTTAAGCTAATGCAAATCATCGTTCCTCCTTGGCAATGAATGCAAATCATCGTTTCTCCCGTTTATGTGGCTACATATTTGTCTCTATCACCTTTATGGAGTCGACAATGATAGCTTCCTTCTAATCACCATCTTTGTCTGGCGATAGTTGACCATCCTCAAAACATAAATAATGTTTTACAATTAATAAAGCTTTAATCACTAAACTCACCTATGTGGAATTCAATAATATTCAATTTATTGTTGAATGTTTTCCAATGTTCCACGGGTGTTGAGGACAGGGGGACGCGTTTCTAGGACGGGGGGACCAAGGGCCTAAGTTTGGGGACGGCGAGGGGACAGTGGCGGGGTGGTGGTGCTCATATAGTTACACATATACATATAGTACTTGAAAAACTAGTTTTGAAAAGATGTATGACAGTATAACAGTATAAGAATTAGATTTCAAATGAAACTATAGGAAATACCAAGATTACTTAGATTAGTAATTTCTAAATGCTAAATAAAATTTGACAAATGAATTTGTCAAATTGGAGATTTCTATTATATCGAAAAAGGAAAACGAAAATATGAATATCTGATGCCATTGCAAAGTCTATAATAATAAAGATGATTACATGATTCATCATTACAATGAGTAGCCAAATACAAATACGTGTAGCAATAGCATTACAAAAGAGACTCGAGTCAAAGACAAAATGACAAAACTCAAAATGTAGCTAATGGAGGCCTCTAATCATCTGCGAACTCCTCCTCATTGGAACTTTTGGATTCCTGAAGATCAAGGTCCCTCAAGCTCACACCAACTAGCCCTGCATCTGAAGTGGTAGGATCAACCTCATCAATCTGTGAAGGCTCCTCTGGCTCTACATCCCATCATGCCGCTGGACTCTCCTTGTACACAAGTGTCTTGCGGTCCATGAGACGCAAAGCACTGTGTACAGCCACAAGCTTCTCTGCTCTCTTAGAGGTAAGTCTGTTCCTCTTAAGAGAGTGGATGAAACTATATGTAGACCAATTCCTCTTAGCAGCTGAAGAACTGGAAACCTGGGATAGCAGACAGATGGCTAGAGTGGTGGTCAAAGATTTCGGGCCATGACAATTCCACCACAAAAGTGGGTCCTCCTGTGCCATAGTGTCTATATCCGTCTTTGCCGCATCTGAATAACCTCTAAGAGTGGCAAATCTTCCCCACTCAGTGCGCATTGTGCCGACATCTCTGGAATCAAACATCTTCTCTATGCACCTAAAGAAATCCGCCTTCACCTCATCATCCTGAATCGGTGTCACTCTACCCGGTCTAGCCTTGTACCACTTAGGATTCAAAGCAAAGGCAGCCATATGCAAAGGAGTGTTCAACTTGTCTCATCTACGCTGAATGATAGGCCGGATTTGCTCATTGTAGAATGTTAGAGATTGGTCCTTCACTCGCACAACAACCCTCATCTGGTCAAGCATAGAGTCAATGCACTCATACACCTCTCCAAGGTTAGGTGCATCCCCACCCCCATATCTGATCACCTGGAATACTGGAGAAATGATGGAGACAATGTATTTCGCATCAGTCCAAAACACATCACTCTTCACTATCTCCTTCACCCTTCTCCCCTGCTCTGTCTTGGCCTCAGCCCACCTATTCCACTCATTAGTCATAACCATGAGTTGCAATGCCTCTTGCAACTCAATCATTCTCTCCAAGAGAATGAAATAAGATGCATATCTAGTCTCAACTGGTTTCAAGAACTCCTTCGCGAAGGTCCTGAAGAGTGCATGTGAAGTGTGGTGGTTGTAGATAAACATCTGCACATCTCTCGCATCGGTGACCACTCCTCTAATCCAGTCAATCTTCCCCATGTCCTTGAGTGCATTGTTCATGGCATGCACACAACATGGGGTCCACCAAATGTGTCTATAGGCTGCCTCAATGAGTCTCCCTGCTGCTCTACACACATGGGCTGCATCTGTCACTACTTGGACCACATTTTGTGGCCCAACCTCCTCAATAGCCTCCCTAAGGACTTGAAACTGGAAATCAACATCTTTACGGTGCCCTGTACAATCAACTGCTCTAAGGAAGTATGGGCCCTCTGCACATGTAACCATGACTTTGATGAGTGGATGATGGCTAATGTCCGTCCACCCATCCATAACTATGCTGCACCCCGATGCCACCCAACATGCCTTCATCTTCTCCATCAAAATATTGATCTTGGAATAGCATTTATCCAAGATTGAGGTCCTCATTTTCGTCTCCCCTGGTGGCACATAAGATGGTCCTCCCTTGGCCACCGTAGCCATCATCTCCCTATAATAAGGAGACCGTGTAACATGAAATGGAATGCCATTGGCAAATAAGAACTTGCCAATGGATTCATCTATCTCATCTCTTAGCTGCACATTAAACATATCAGCAATGGGGTTGCTCTGTGGTGTCTGCAACCTACGTTTCCCAGCCCTGGCGGTAGTAGAAGTGGAAGTGGATGGAGATTCAAACATCATTCCTCCTATCTGCGAAGCATGAGAAGTATGTGGCAGATTCTGGTTGCCCTGAAGTGTTGCCCTAGCAGACAAAGTAGTAGGCATTGAAATATTTGTGTCATCTGGAACCCCCCAAAGCCTGTTAAACTCAATTCTGTAATGTATATTTTTAGCTTCCTCCAAAAACTTACAATGTTTCACGCCTTTTCCTCTCCAAAACGGAAAGTGTGCATTCACCCTACTAATGCTACCGAACCATTCAGTGTCACAAATGTTGCACTTCCACTTCCTTGTTCCCCCACTTGAATGTGATGTGCCTTGTACAGATATTCGTGAAGCAAACTGTTTTAGAGGAGACTTAGGATCAAATTGACCCCTAGCATACGGTGCCAACAACTCTGAAGGGCAACCTGTACTAGCTGGTGCACTCGCCATAGAACTAGATTGGGCTCCAGGATCAGCCCCATGGTCACCCCCCTCATTTTCAGGTTCATATTTTGAATCATTCTCACTATGAGAATGGATTTCCATGTCATCTTCACTCATGCCTTGGGAGCTCATTGTGAAATTGACACTGCATTTCACAAAATAAAAATAAAAATAAAATCAGCCTAGTTTAACAATATATTTTTTTTCCTATTCATCTCAAAATGAGATTTGGTGTTGAATCTTGAGGGCAAAATTCAACATCATTTTGCCCTCAAGATTCAACATCAAATCTCATTTTGAGATGAATAGGGAAAAAAAAATCCGAAAATGGCATAGAACAATGAAAATTAGAAAATAAAACTAAAAAAAAAACAAGAAAAAGTTGAAAAACCCTACCTTGTGCTTGAAAAATCTCTCCAAAATGCAGGAGAGTCTTCTTCTTGCTTCTTCTAGCTCCTATCATGCTTGCAATCACTTTTCTCACCCCTTCAATCAGTCTTCTTCAAGTTTTTCCTCCTCTTCAGCTTGCTGGAAAAAAAACCAGTTTTCCAAAATGAGAGTGAAATCCAAAAAAAACATGGTTTTGTGTTGTTTTGGGGGAAAGGGTGGGGCCCATGTTCAATTAGGGTTACCCCTTAACCCCCCCAAAAGTCACATTTTTATCAAAATTGCCTTTTTTAATTACATTTGGCGTGGGGTGACAGGAGACGTCTGGGTGTCTGCACGTCTCTCTCGAGACGTCTGCATGTCTCTCGAGAGACGGGGAGACGTCTCCACGGTGGGGGATGTTGCGTCCCCATCCCCCTATCCCGGAGACGTTTCCTCCTGGGAGACGTGGCCAAAAAGGGGGGGGGGACGCGTCCTCGTGGAACACTAATGTTTTCATATTCAATTAGCCACTTTTAATTGTTTCCAATAATTATCATTGGGTCCAAGTAGCATCGCACCATTTGCTGTTGCTAGCGTGTCTTTTGCTTGACAATTACTTGCTTTCAATTACCAACGTATATTTGTAAGGTATTATATGTAAATTATGTTTATTATTTATAACATATAAATTATGTTTATAATATAATATTTATTTATTTTTTATTTGAATATTCCAAGAATATTATTAGTAATAAATATTAATTAAATAATAATATTTAATAAATAAATAAATTCCAAATAATCAGTTGTTATTAATTATTATATTAATTAATAATAATAATTGATATGTATATATGACGATCAGGGAGGGGACATGACAGAAAGTAGTCACCCGTGATTAAAGTGTTAGTTAATTGTCCCCACTTTTCAGGTAAATTAAATAGGGGACATTACATAGAGTCCTTGATCTTGCCGAGTTGGTTTCCCTTCTCAAGTATAGAACCACTCCCAGCGTCCTTCTGCCTGAAGTTAGGAGTTAATACCTCTGCCTCCCGTTCCGTAGCTTTGCCTTGAGACTGAAGCCCATTGCAAGTTGCACCCTTCGCAGGAACAACATCACCACCCTTATTCCTTTTATTGCAGAATTTTGCCATATGCCCTATTGAGCCACATCCAAAGCATCTGATTGGAAGGCTTTCATAGTCTAGATGCTAAATCCTCTCTCCCAGGATAGAAAACAAATGAATGGTGTGGTTGAGAGGTTTGCTAAGGTCCAGGTTCACACAAATTTGGGCGAAGGGGGTTAGGGATACTATTCCATTGAGGAGCTGAATATTGCAAATACTTCCCCAAGGAGTTCCCAATGAGTCTGTAGACTTCTTCCTTCCTAAGTTCTTGTGGGAGCTTGTGCATTCAAATTCAAATTGGCACAACCTTGATTGGTTTTGAGTAAGGATTGAAACTTGTAGTCCAAGCCCTAGCATAGAGGCCTATGTTTTTCATAAACCACGGCCCCCATTTGAGGACTTTGTCCCTGTCAAGATCAGACTAGAATACAAATTGAAATAACCCTAATGCCAAGAAATGAATTTCAGGAACCATCCTGACCCAAGTGTGAGAAGCCTACCGCTTGATATGGTCCATTGCTGGCTAAATGCCTATGAACTTTGCAATGATGGCTTGCTTCTTAAGCCTTTCGATTTTTAAGTGTAGGAAATAATCTGGTATCAAAATGTCTACAATCTCCTCCGAAACCTCAATATTGACATTACCCACAGCCATTTGCACGATTCATTGCTTTCCTACCTCTGGCAGTGTCTCCATTCCTTGCTTAAACAATAGTCCTCCCATTGCTCGGTGGCCTCCTGAGAGCCATCTACAGCTAGAATCTTTGCACCAGAATTCTGTGTCCTCTACTCTCTGCAATGCACATTTCCCTTGCTCAGCACCATTCCTTGATGGTGAAAAAGCGATGGTAAAATGTTAATTTGATTACCACACCAAAATTTGTTTATTTAAATCATGTTGTAAATTTATAATTAATTGCAATTCTGTTGTTTATGTTCTAGTTGCAGCTTTCTTGTTAATCATATGGGGATTCTTTGTAGCAAAGGTGGCAGCACATGGACTTAAAACACACTTGATAATCAATGAAACGAGAAATTTTTTTGTATAGAAGTTTCTTGGGATTTCGACTATTAATTTATTTTAACTTCTGTGGACCTTTGTTTTCATCACATGTACAGGGAGTTTGATAAAATTCTTGATGCCTTTGAGAAAGGGGAAAATTTCTACCTTTATACAGGCAGAGGACCATCATCAGAAGCTTTGCATCTGGGACATCTAATTCCATTTATGTTTACAAAGTACACATTTCATATCCTCATTATTCTAGATTGCTATCAAATTGAAGTTAATGTCAAATTGGTTATGTTGTAAACACTGATTAAATCCAACATTGTTAAAAGTATTATGTTTAAGTTGTTTACTGTTAATGTTTATATTTTGTACAGGTATTTACAAGATGCATTTAAAGTACCGCTTGTGATACAGCTCACTGATGATGAGAAGTGCATGTGGAAGAATCTTACAGTTGAGGAAAGCCAAAGGCTTGCGAGGCAAAATGCCAAAGATATAATTGCTTGTGGTTTTGATATATCTCGAACGTTCATCTTTTCTGATTTTGACTATGTTGGGGGGTGAGTTCATATTTGGTTTATAAAATAAGTATATGGTTAAGATGGATTTTGTGTGATGTCTCCCTTGGATCTTCTTGTAGGGTTGTTTCTTAATATATTGAATTCTTAGAAAGCTGCTCGTTTTCTGTCCATGCTCTTTGCAAACATTCGTATCTTCAATTCTCAGATTTTTTTTTCTTGAAAAAGTTGAGCATTTAGATTAAATTTGGAAAAGAAAATGTACATTATGTTCCTTGCACATTGTGCAAAGATCCATAACAGACTTATGTAATAAATAACCACTTTAATCAGCAGCATGTCCAAAATATAGGTATTTCTGTCCTATGGCATAGCCAATATATTAAGATGGACAAATATAGAGAGAACATACAAAAAATAGCAGCTCTATGGGTCATGGAATATGTCATCATTTAGTAATTTAACAGCCAATCCATGTAACAATCTAACAGCCAATCCATATAACCATCTAACAGCCAATCCATGTAACAATGTAACAACCAATCCATATAACCATCTAACAGCCAATCAATGTAACAATCTAACAGCGAATTTATTTGGTTGCAGCTTTATAGTGCCTCTATAAAAAACATGATTACACAAAAGTTCAAATCTTTTTTAGGTCCAATGTGTTTTTTTTTTCTTCTAGATTTATTTAGGGTTAAGGATCCTAGACGTGCAATAAAGCTGAGAAAAAAACTTGTAACTGATAGTATAGCTCTCATCAGCACACTTTGCTTAAGAAAGCCATATTATCATGTCAAAAGGTGGACCCAAATTAGCCAAATCTTTGAAGGCAAAAAACTTAATTTCTTGGTAATTTCATGCTATTACTTCTTACTAACTGTTGTGACCTATTTGGCCATTTCACACATCGCCCCATTGCAAATGGGGAACCCTAGTGGTTTGCTTCCTAGGGTTTTGTCTTAGGATTGCAATATCATAGGTCTTTATTTTTGAGAGTTTGGAGTAAGAGTTTTTTCAGAAATCATCCAAGCCAAATCGGGAAATCATGCTCAGAATAGTGTCTCGACACCATCAAAGCCCTTAGAAGGCTCGAAGGATGAAAAACACAATTGCTTAGGGTCAATTCTGACACCTTCCTATTTTTGTGGGATTTTGTTTTTATGTTTTTTTTTGATTTTTGCCACTTTGGGATCAATTCGGGAAGCTGCTTTTTCGCCTACTTTTTTGCTTTTTGCTTTTTGCCTTTTTCAGCTTTTTTGAAAGTTGACCTAGGATTGGGTCCCTCAGGTCATGGCAACAACATTCCTATCTTTAAAATAAAAAATTTGTGTCTTCAAGTGCAAAAAAGCAAGGGAAAATCTCTAGATAGGGTTTTGTTCCAGACGTTCCAGATAAACATGAAGCGTTGAGCGAGAAAATTCATCAGTGTTCATGGCAAAAGAAGACCATGTCTCAGGCAGGTTAAAAGTGTGCCATCAATGGAGTCGTCCATGTCAAAAGTCAAGAGAACTCTGCCCTAGGTTAGGCAAGGCAATGTCTAGGCTATCCACAAGTCCACCATGGTTTGAAGACCGTGGCCAACCAAGTGCAAAGTCCACCTTGGTCAAAAATGGCCTGGAAATCATTAAGTCCGCCATGCCAAGTTGGCTAATGAGGAGCCATGTCTGCTCAAGGTAGGGAATGGCATGAGGTTGGCAAAGTCCGTCCAAGGTAGGGAATGGCATGAGGTTGGTAAAGTTCGCCCAAGGCGAAAGAAGAAAGTCTAAACAGCTATCAAGTCCAACATGCACACTTGGCTTGCAAGCTGCAAAGTCTGCCCTAGCATATGCACAATGGCAAGGAAAAGACAAAGTCCGCCATGGCATGGAATTCACCAAGTCCGCCCACCTTTTGGCATGCTAATGATGAAGTCCGCCCAAAGCAATAAGTAAGATGGCATGCAGAAGGTAAACTCCGCCCTAGCACGTGCATAAGTGGCACAACATCTACCAAGTCCGCCTTGCCATTTTGCCGAAGTGTCCAATCAAACATGAAATCCGCAATGAGTAAGAGCAAGCAAACAATGTCCAACACAGGGTGACGTCTGCCCAAGGGGAGATAAGAAAGTCTAAGCAGCTACCAAGTCCGCCATGCATATTGGCTTTCAAGTCATGAAGTCCACCACAAAGTGGCATGACATTGCCAAAGTCCGACCTAGCACAAACATGGCATAAAGAATACAAAGTCCACTCAAGCAAGAGAAAATGGCATGGGAGAGAGTAAGTTCGCCATGGGTGAGATGAAGATGACCAAGCTTGAAGTTGGAAAAATAAACTTAACACTTTGGAACATTTTTGAATATTTTTACAAATTTTTGAAAGTTCAAACACTTAGAATTATTTTCAAACAAAACTAGAAGAATCTAGAAGATTCCATGCGAACTCGTTCAAAAAGAAGATATTTTGGCTAAGTGAAAGGCGGCGCCAAGGTGAAAATTAGAAACTTTCTTTCGAAAATTTTCAATTAAGATTAAGTTTCTATTTTGGAAGAGACTAGGTTCGATGAATCTAAGAGAAAAACATGAAGTTGCTAAAATCATCAAACTCTTCAACTTTATATCAAGTTTAACTTGTCTTTTTCAATTCATTCTTTCCAAAGTTTGATTACGAAAGGTTTTGCTCTCCGAAGGTTAAAAAGAGAGATTTTTGAAGGAAGATTTTCGAAAGAGATAGTAAATTTTCTGAGCAAAGAAGAAATTTACCAAGAAAGTTCCAGAAGTAAAGACAGATTTTTTGTCAAGAAATCCACTCAAAAGTATTTTCAAAGGTTCAAAATCTGAGTTTGACTGATTTCTTTCATCCGTCTTCTGTCATAATCACTTATTCTTGCAAAATTTACTAAGTTTTAGGCCAAATTCTTCCATTTTTCACAAAAAATTATCTTTTTGACAGGCTGAGTGAAATTTTCAAGCAAAAGGTCCAAAAATCAGAGTTAGAATCTTAAATTTTTCTCGAAAAGTAATGTCAAATTTTTCATGTTTATTGCAGGTTTATGACCACCAAAGGAGGACCTTCAAGAAAAATCCAGATGAAGTTCGCCAATAAAGGATTGCAGTTGGAGTCAAAAATTAATTCCAAATGAAAAAATGTTATAGACACCAACCTCGGGCACGTGGACTTCAAAGATTTCAAGAGGAGAATGTATGGGCAAGTTGGACTCTTGCCAACACCTATTGCTCGTCGGATGATGAGAAATGGCATGGTCCAAGCAGCTGGATTTCCACCATCTATGGAATGTGCTGAACATATGATTGAATGTGCCATACACTACAACTCACAAGAAAGACAAATTACTGCACTAGATGGAAGAGTATTGGCTCATCTCAGAGAGTTGGCTATTCAAAAAGCATTTGGGATACCAAATTACAACCAAACTTCCTATAAAACTAAAGAAGAAACCAGAAAAATTTATGAGGACCAGCTTGAGCTTTGCTGAACAAATGTTAACAAGTTGTGGCTTGAGAAGCCAAGGCCCACCCTCAAGAGAGTACCAAAGAAATTACTTTGTACTGACTTCAAGGAGAACTATGGTGATATCATTTTATTGCTGAATAGAGTAATGGGCAGCCCTCAGGGTGCACCATTTGAAACATGGATGTACTATTTAATCAACGAGATCACCTTTGGAGTCAGAATGTTCAATTGGTCTAGGATAGTTAGCGACAACTTGAATGAACAACTGAAAAATTTGAAAGGACGAAGTCCTTTTACATGAGCTTCTACATTGTCTACCTACTGGCAAGAAACTACAGATATACGGGACTGATTTGCAAAGGCATGGTAGGCAATGACGAGAATGAATTTAAGTCCTATGACTGCTATCCGTAGCTACAACTTACATAAAAGGCCCACTTCAAACAGGTAATGATGCATTTCTGATGTACATCACCAGGACATTGCAAGGAGGAACTCATCAAAGGCTTACTAAGGAAGCCAAGAGTTTGGTAAGCAAGTATGGATCCTGGTTTGTCTAGTATCCAAGATTTACATACATAAGAGTCCAGGGATTTACCGGATGTCCTTATTGACTTCCGATCTACCCCACTAATTGAATGATTTTACTTGAAGTCCTTAGACAATTGGAAACATATCAATGCTTTCAAAGAACAAAGAAGAAGGCAGCCATTTCCTTTCCATTTTTCATTGGAAACATGTTGGAGTCTTGCAGAATGACACAAGCAGCTGAAAGTGCCAGATTGGAGATGCAATGGTATCCGTTCACATTTTACCGATCCCGGCCTGATTTCGATCCTCACATACACATTGGATCAGTAAATGGAGAGAGGTACAAACATAGGGTTGATTTGGAAGATTTTTGGGCAAATGCTGCAGATGAGTATGATATCAGGAAAAGACTATGGTCTAGATTGCTAGTAAGCTTGATCAGAACAATTGAGATTTTTCGTGTGCCTGATCAACTAGAGGATGGTGGAGAATACACTTGGCCGCGCTTTGATGAGAACATGCCTCTTTTTCCTATAAGATGGTCAGAACCAGAGCCTAGAGATTTAACCACCTTGATGCGACAAGTTGTTAAGTATTCACAGTGGTGGTCGATCAGCAGATTCAGGGGCTAAGGCGAAGGAATTTGACTCTTACTTATAACTTGATGGGCGAAATGGAATCATATTCTTCAAATGCAGAAGCGTCTTAAAGCGCCAAGTTGATTGAAAGTATTAACTCCCGGAAAATGAAGGAAGCAGTTGAGGGCTCTTCAAAGACAAAAGGGAAGAGAGTTGTTAATGAGCGACCTGTTTAGAAGAAGCAAAGATCAGAGCCATCCCATTTTGTTGCATCTAGGAATGTGAACAATGTATTGACTATTGAGGATGAACCATTTGCTGAAATGAAGATCCCTTCTCCAATCCATGAGGGAAATGTGGAGTCAATCCAACAGGAAGATGAAGAACCCCCATCTCCTACAGGCATGGAGATATTGGAATCAGAAAATGAGATGGATATTTTGGACGAGGAATTTCGAGAGGGAATGATTTCCGCTCTTAGAGGAGTTCATATTCCATGTGAAGAGAGCAATCAGGAAGAGGAAGGCATTGAGCAGCCTACGATTTCTGATTGGTTAAGAGAAAGAATGGAGATAAAAGTACCAGTAGAAGTTCAAGAAGAGGAGGACGACACGACCGATGTCTTCGCCAGATTAGGAAAGGTGGTAGTCAAGAAGCCAGCCAAGAGATTTTCCACAATCTAGAGAGATGAAACCGGCTACCGCTTAGTGCAAATTGCTATGCCAAAAGTGAACAAGGCAAAGGAAGATATTACTCCTCACGAGTATACAATCACCACTACTGACTTGGGACCAACTATAAAAGGTCAAGAGGTTGAGGACTTAGACAATTCTGCCATTTTCATGAAGGTGAGATTGGACAAGGAGATAGGAAAGAAAAGAGAATACAAGAAAGAAATCGAGTGCCTAAAGGAATATATTCAACACTTGACCAAGCCACTTAATCAAGACAATGCAACAACTCCTCCACTTTTGAATCCTTCGCAAGAAGCAAGTGGAAATTTGAAGAAGAAAACGTGACAGCAAGAGAGGCTAAAGAATGGATGGCGAGTAAAAGAGAAGAAGCGGCCACATTTGTGGACAAATTGATTTTAACATATGGATAGACTTCCTTTTTGTTCTCCAGAATCGCAAGCATGGCAGAAGCGTGGGACAACCTTGATGATATTCAGGACAAAATTATCCTGTGCCTGTTGACTACTAATTTTGCATTAAAGGCTAACAACCCTATGGCAAATTCAGTGATGGGGGACCTTTGCACGAAGTTCATTGAATAACCTCCTGGTTTGAGAAGCCGACTCTTCATACAATGGGGGGAGAAAAGGGAGAAAAAAAAACTTCTATCCTAATTAGGCGATGCGCTAGAATATTTTTTAGAACATCTGTAGCACAGAAAACCCAAGTATTTGCAGTTTTAAGGTCCATTCAACAATCTACATGCCCAATACAATTTGAAAAGATAATCAAACAAGGTTCATTCAACATAATATGACATACACCATTCATCTGACAGATAACAAGTTAAATGACAGTTTAATCCATAGTCTCACAGCATATATCATAGAAGTTACTGAATTAGAACAAAGCACAAAAGCTAATCTATTAAGCTTCAAACAAAAATAACCATAAAGGCCATAGGCATAGTTTGATATGTTTATCATCCACAAAAGATAATTAACATAAAGGCTTGCTTCACAGAACCAAAGTCTAATAATCTTTTCTCAAAGTTTGAAACCTTAAAACAACAAAGGGAAGGCCAATAAATAGCCCTCGGCCTTCAACATCAGGAAAGCACAAGAAAAATCCTAGCAACTGCTCCCTATCAAGAATATCCTTGAGTGGCGTCCATAGAGACGCGTGCAATCAATAAGGCAAAAATGACCTTTCGATGTCATTATGCTAACTGCATCATAGTGACCTCTGCACCTGCCAAAACAAGAAAACCACGACACCAACAACATTCTGGCTTATGAATCATTGAAGGGACATGAGGCTACTCGGAGGAGGCTCAAAGTCGAGCGCAAAAAGGGGACTGGGACGTGAAGCGCGAAGACGCCAAGTGTCACTGCTAGCACACGGAGAATGGTGGGGCCGGGAAAACCTACGCCGAGGAAAAAACCTGTGCCACGCGGCAGCTCTGCGTTTTGTCAACACAAGGCGAGAAAGGCGAGCCGCATAGAGAAGCGCCGTGACACCACGTGGCATGCACGAACGAATGGAAGAGCGGGCCGAAAAGCAAAGGAAGATGCTAAACACTTAACCAAAATGCCGCTTGCGAACAAATTCGAAAGAATATTAACATTTCTGACGACTAAATGGGGAATTCTGCCTGCGGAATGCTAGGGCTAGGACCCGAAATTGCTGGTTCAGAAACCAGACTTTAAGCTTGAATTGGTAAAAGTAGATCAGAGACCTGCTGCAACGGAATCCTATCGTCTTCAGAGGGCAACACCTAAGCTTCCAGGATCTGGCAACTTTGGTCCAAACGGATAACTTCATCAAATGGCAAGCTTGCTGGTTCTTAATGGACCATCTGTAGAAGTGCATAGAGCTGAGCCAGGGGGTGCAAAAGCTGCTTGACTTCCTCTACTGAAATAGGACTATTGAGGTGCTGTAGGAAAGTTCGATCTTGCTGCAGCTGCTCAATTTGGCTCATAACTTGCTCAATGCCCAAAATAGAGTCATCTGTAGGAAAAGGCGAGGGCAGGCCAAGGTACACAAATTTCTCTACATGTTGCTTGATATCTGGAACCGAAATCCTCAATAAATTAAGTGCTGCTGACGCTTGCATGGTGCCTTGTGATGATTGATGAAAAGATTGGCCCTCCTGATCAATTGCTTATGATTTGCAACTCCCTTTACTATCAAATCTTCATTAGAAGCGGCATATAGCCACTCAATCAACCTTTGGGCTATGGGGAGCTTAGGACCAATTAAGAGCGTAACTTTGTCAATGAGAACGCCTGCTCCAGCACAAAGAGACTGTGCTTCACCTAGGAACCTCAACACGGGTTGCAGCAAAGGGCAATGCTGCTTAATCTTCTCCCAATGAGAAACATACAATGCTTCCACAACCGGGAAGAGATCTTGAGGAACTTCCAAAGGCGGGGGAAGTTGAGATAAGCGCGCGATTTCATCGTCCTTCGCTCTTATCTCATGATGTATATCTTTATTTTTATCCTGTTCACATGTGGCTTGATGCTCCAAAGTGAGGATCTTGGTGCCTCTATCCTGAAAAGCTTCTTGAAGTTGCGCTATGCGATCTTGCTCTTGCTGTAATAATCCTTTTGCATTCTGGAGTTCCTTCTCAGTTTGCTCTAGGCTACTCTGCATTTCGCGCGTGGTTGTTTCAAACTTCTCTCTTTCCTCAGAAAGAGTGACCTGCGCATTGCTCAAATATTGAGCATATTCTTCTTTTAGGGGAACCTCTTCCCATAGCTGAGCTTGAATTTGGAAAGCATCTCTAGAAGTTGCTTTCAGTTGCTGCACTTCTTGTTCTTTCTCTTGCAATTCCTTCAGTGCTACATTCCTTGTCACCTTTTGCCCCTTCAATTGAGAGCCCACATTATTTAGGGCGGCTTGCAACTTTTCCTTTTCAAAATTTCCTTTAGCTAACAAGCCTTGCAAACGGTTGATTTCAGCACTTCTAGGTTTGCCCTCCTTCCTTTGACGGTCCAAGGATTTTCTGAGGTGATTGAGCTCTTCTTGCATCTTGTCCAGACGACGACTCTTTTTGATGAAATCTGAAGATATGGCCTTCAAAGTTTCTTCCATCATTTCCACCTTATCCATTGGAGTAGCGTTCATGAGATCAACCCCGATAGCATGTAGGGAGTAATCATCTAGCTTCATTTGGGCCTCCGGCTTGTTGACCTTTGGGAACACGGTTGCAAAGAAGAGACTTTGATTTTCCTCGCTGAAATGTGTCTGCACATGTGGTTGGGCTAGCTTCTGTCCATCCTTCTCCTTCCTCTTGTTAGCCCGATTAAGACGCACAGTCTTAGAGTAGGTGACTTGCTGATAATAAGTATCCGTTGTGGAAATAGCTTGACCCACAAACGCTGAACTAGGAGGAACAACATAGGGAAAAGAGGAAATGGAGCCACCAAACATTGTTTGAATGGGCTGGGCAAGCGTGGTCGGGGAGAACAATGGTACAAAGGGAGATGCTCTTGAAAAAGCTAGATCAACGGAGTCTGAACCGACATTGGGGGGAGGAGTGGACTCTCCAAAACCTAGCACACGCACAACAGAGGTTGTAGTGGAAGTCTGCGGGAAGAACGTTGCATGGAAAATGACATTAGGGGCAGGGAATGAGGAAGTGGCCTGCAACGATGCAACTTAAGGCTCAACCAGTGATCTGGCGGGTGCCAATGTAAGAGCAGTAGGGACTTGAGCAGACATGGGTGTAACTTGGGGCATTGAGGAAACTAAAGACTGAGAAGAGAGGAGGGAAGGAGTAGTGCATATCTGAACCGTAGAAGTCACCGCTTGCTGGGAGGCGGGAGGAAACACAGGAACTCGATAAGATGAACCCTTCTTTGCAGAACCTATGTATTGTTTCTTTGTGGATGGGGGGTCTGAGATTTGCTTATCAGCTGGTCTTTTTGAAGATTGGGAGCACGGTTTTCGAATTGAGCTGGCGAAAGGGACTAAAATGTTTGCCTTAGCACCTTGCTCCTCTACACTTACAATCTCCACTTCTTGTTGTTGAGCCTCCTCGGGAGATGAGTCATTACATGGGGATTCATCACTCGCCTCTTCCTCATCATCACCATGCTTTTGCTATTCATCCTCGAAATACCTATCCAAGGGAGTGTTGCCCATGTTAGCTTGGGTTGTTGAGTTTCTTGACGGTAGATCCAGAAATGCTCTCTTCTTTCTAGGCCAAAAATCGTCTTTCATGGTCCGCAGCCTATTCTGGGGAATAGGCTTAGCCAGGTTATGCCTTTGTGCGGGAGTGTAAAAACTCAACCATGGGGGGCGTTCAACTACGGGAAAATCACTAGGATCGATATAGAGGCTTGGGTCATTCACTGGAGGATTGGTGCAGCTTTCCCACGAGCTCCGTGGCACATGCTTAATATCATTTCTTCTATATTTGTTGGACAGGCACCCATCTGGGTCATAACTCCATACATCGTCAATCACTACCAAGCCGAGCTGCACCAGCTTGGAGGTCAAGACCTTCTCCGCGATACTCTTCCGTTCAAGAATGATGGGGCCAATACCCTTGTGGTCTTCAGTTATTGACGTATCATGCTTCCCTACCCTGTAGCCTTCTCAACTTCCACCAGCAACCTGAATATTTCAAGGGCCAAGGTTCTTTCAGTGACATGTAGGTAGGCCGAATGGTTCCTCAAAAAAGCCATGTACCTGGACAAAAGAAAAATCTCTACCCAAGAACTAGTCACAGCGGGGGCGTTCGTTACTCATCCAATTCACCTGAATTTGGGAAAATTGGGCAAGCAGCTCTTGAGGAATAATACCAAAATCTTGAAAGATGGGAGCCAGGAAACAATTTGAAAACTGATATGCGTCATAGGTGGCTGACAAGATGGGTGTCTAGGCAGACACATGCATCCTGTTTCTTTGCTCATCATGGGTAGCCAATCGCATGTACTGACTAAAGAAAGGGCAATTCTGGTGTACAAACATATGAACTAAGAACGAGGCAAACCTGAATCGTCGCGATTGCTCAAACTCGGCCAATTGCCTTATCATTTCTTTGGCTATCAATACAAAGAAGTCAAAATGAAATGGCTCTTTCTGTTTCCAGCATTTGAAAAGAAATCCCATCATGGGAGCTGAGATCTCTTGGTCACTGTCATGACCGCACAGGAACGCAATGGTAGAGGTGATGTCCTTAAGGTCATCTTGCTTTAGGTCATTGTAGTGTACTGGGAGCGTGGGAGGTTCAACCATTGAACTCCGGTTTAGCGTGGTTTGACAAAAGGGGACGATGTCTCGCCTGGAGTACCAATAATCTTCCATAGCATCTTTGTCAAAAATCTTTGTGATGTGAATTCTGGGGCAACGCAACATGTCTCTAATAGCGTCTGGGGTTATGATAACCTGCAAAGAAGAGCCCTGTATTGAAGTAGGGTCTGGCACAAATCTATCTACGCACGTTGCAACAAATTCTGGACAATGTGGAACCATGGGGACCAAGAATTGGGGGATGCCGCTATTCCAGAATTTAAATGCCGTAGACTGCGGTTCATTCCTATGGTTTGACATTCTTGTGTTGGCGGCCTCCCTAAGACCTTTTCGCTATTTGTGCAGGTCCGGCTCAACAACATCTTCAAATGAGTCGATTACCGCCATGGGGTTGCGGTTGTGCGTCTTCAACTTGGGCTTAGTTTTGGGGTAATCCGGTCTCGGGGGCATAGCATGAGACGCATATGAGATTTCTTCGTACACATCCACCCACATCTCGCCCTGGGAAGGATTAGAGGTCCTTTGCTTCCATCTCCATTTTTCTACAGACAAGCTTCCTGACACTTTTGGAGGACTTTGGCGCTTGAGATGCAAAATGAATATCTTGCATGCACTTTTGAGGCTTCCTTAAATGCATCACATGCCTATATTTGTGTGCGAAAAGGGTACATTTATGATAGATGTTTGTCGGCACGTATGCCACCTCATTTTCCAAGTGACATTAATGCTAAAATGTGAAGAAACGCCGCCATTTGTGTTTTTGAAAAGATATTAGCCCACTATGCTGTCATTTCGATCCACTTGAGATGATCCGTTTGTCAGGACAGATCTCATTAAGGAGACCATTCGCGGCCAGCAAAGCTAACACAAGCCAAAAAAGTCCTGCAGTTTACTGGGTTTGGGCAAGATGTACTTGAAGATACGCGTGGCGTTTGAGTATGCTAATTCTCCTTTCGAGGCCCTAAACAAGACACGCAATTCTTAGGCCCAACTTCATTCACTTGCGTGAGTAACGAGAAAGGATAGCCACATCGAAGATCGAGGGCATTGGCTTTAATTTTTATTTATTACTCAAGGTTGGAAATCAGCTATAAATATGTCTTTTCAGACATCCTTTTGCATAGTAGTTGGCTTAATGGCGAAGTTTCTAGAATTATGGATACTCCTGTTAGGCTCACCGACAGCAAGGTGCAAGTCGATTTCCTAGGAAACATTTCAAACCAAAGGTTGTAGAGTATGATGCAACGAAAAAGCCCTTTGATTATTGCTGCTATCAAAGAGGTGCTTGGGGAGGACTTTATCGATGATGTAGATAGGTACCGTGTCAACATCGACATTTGCTCACGCTTCGTGGCTTCATTGCTGGATGCTGGGACAAATGATTATCTGGTGATGGAGTTGACTTAGACACTCTTCCCATTAGAGTATTTGGGTGGTCTTGAGGACGTAGTTCAATATTTTGTTCCTTTCAAAGGTTTGCCCTTGGCCTCGGACTTGCAACGCTTCATAGTCTTCGGAGAAGATGTGGATTGGTATCCGCTTATAGGCGGTTTAAAGACTATGTCGTTGTCTGCTCATTGCTTTCGTGTAGAGCATGCTGCTGAGTTTCTCCTCCGAATCCATATGATAGTGCTTGCTCTGGTTGGCACAACTTGGTACACCGATTTTCGGGACTATATCTTCTTGCGGATCTTGACACCACACATCCTTCCACATCTGGTGCATGTCTCAATATTCTAGGAGTCAGACAACGACTCAGGCTACGAATGGATGGAGGAAGAAGATGATGAAGACGGTGACTCTGAATTCCTTGTGGAAGAGGAAGAGGACGAAGAGGATGACTGAAGAACTGCATATCCTGCTTCAACAACCTACCACCCTACTTTGACAAACTTACAGGCTACGAGCCTTTATTGTACAAAAAGATACTACTATATAATATAATGACTCTCTTTTGCTTGTTCATAGCGTATCTTATGGCTTACTTTTGTTCCTTACAATGCATGAAGAATCATAATTAAATAAATAAGGGCACACTAAAAATACACTATTTACATGGGAATGCAAATGCTTTAGTAGAAAGGTTTAAGGTGAAACCTGTTAACCGGGATTTCGAGGGACTCTCCTTGCATGTTTTCAAGGTTGAATGCATTAAACCCCTTTCAATTGGTTATGCGGAAAGGTCCCTCCCATAAGCCATCAAATTTCGCATGCTGACCTGGCCTAGCTGCCCTCTCATTATATTTCAAGACAAGATCTCCTTGCTTGAATCCTGGGTCATAACTCTTCTTACCATCAAACCACCTCTTGAAAGTTTGTTGGCGGTTTTGAAGCGACTTAAACACCGCTTCTCTTGCCTCCTGTAATTCCATGAGTTCTGCTAACCTTACTTTCATAGGCTCATTTTCCTCCACTTCAATGGATTTGAGGAGCTGTAAGGTGGGGATTTCCATTGATATAAGGAATAAGGCGTCTTTATCGTCAACCGGCTTGTACGGAGAGTTCTTGAGGATTTGCTTAGGTGTGATCTGGTTTGCCCATAATGCGCTTCTCAGGTGATGATGCCACTCCCTTTTGTAGTCGGACCCGATCCTTTTGATGAGTCTTATTAGGTTCTTGTTAGTGGACTCAACCAAGCCATTTCCCTGTGGATAATAGTTTGAGGAAGTTTTTAGGTAAATACCTTGGTTGAGAGCAAATGGGTTACTCGGGAACCTGTGAATGCTCGCGCATTATCTGATATTATGGTCTTCAACGGGCCATACCAGCATACTAGCTTCTCTAGAAACGCTAGGATTTCTGCTTCTGTTGCATTTTTTAGGGGTACAGCTTCAGACCATCTGGTGAAGTAATTAGTAGCAGTGAGGATCCATTTGTGTCCAAGCTGAGCTTGGCGGATTAACCATCCCTATGAAATCCAGACCCCACTGAGCGAATGGCTCTTCGACCACTATTGGTCTAAGTGACATTGCTGCATTCTTGCGTCTACCACTGTAATATTGGCATTCCTTGCATTTCCTTACTAGAGCATGTGCATCTATAAACATTGAGGGCCAAAAATACCCATCTCGGGTGATCTTAATGATAGTAGTTTGTGCTGAATAGTGGCCTCTTGAGAGTCCATGAGGGAATTCATGCAAGATCTTATGGGCTTGATCTTTGTCCACACAGCGGAGTAAAATTCCATCAAAATTTCTTTTGAAAAGAACCCCTTTGACCAAGCGGTATCTGCTATTTTGCATTCTGTAGAACCTCCTCTTTTCAGGGGAAATGTGAGCTGGGAAGATCCCAGTCATCATGAAATGCTTTCGGTCCGCGACCCAACATGCTTTCGTTAGCTCGTAGGTGGCCATCACGACTTCCCCCGCAATAATCTCTGCTTCTTGAGGGATTGACTCCTGGGCTATCTATTCGCAGAGGCCTTTTTCGTGGATTACCTTAGTAGGTGTGATACTCTAGGATTTTGGTAATCTAGTTAGCTCTTTTTTCCGTAATGTCGCCTTCCATTATATACTCTCGGATTGAAGGATGAGAGACATATATAGTAGTTTTGTTACAGGCAATGAAATGTCGGAATTTTTTAAGGCCTTCGACAATGGCCAGGGCTTGCTTCTCAACAAAGTTGTAGTTAGCCTCATATTCTTTTAGTGTTTTGGAATGGAAGGCTATTGGATGTTCACCCTTTTGATCTGCATCCTTCTGGGTTAAAACCACGACAATGCTGTAATTGTTGGAGAAGACATACATTATGAAATCCTTGGACATGTCGGGATTTGAAAGGACTGGGGCTGATGAAATGGCGTCTTCGATTTTCTCGAATGCCTCCTTTGCTTTAGGGGTCCATTTAAAATGCGTGTCCTTCTTGAGCATAAGTGTGGTAGGCCTTATCATTCCGGCGAAGTCAGAGATGAAACGGCTAACAAAATTAACCTTGCCCAGGAACGACTGAACACCTTTCTTGTTGATAGGAAGAGGGAGCTCATTTATTGCTTTCACACGATTGGGATCAATCAAGACTCCTCCTTTAGACACTACATGCCCCATCAATTTCCCTTGCGGGACTCCAAAGATACAGTTCTTTGGGTTCAAGGAAATATCAAATTCCAAGCACTTTTGGAAGACTAGCTCAAGATGATCAAAATGATCTTCCTTGTGTTTTGAGAACACAATCAAATCATCCAAGTAGATAAGGATGATTTTGTTGATCAACTCCTTAAAAGCCAAATCCATGGCCCTCTGAAAGGTCGCACTCGCGTTTGACAATTCAAATGACATTTTCTGGTAAGAAAACGTTCTCCATTTGGTGGTGAACGTGGTCTTATGTTGGTCTTCTGGCTTGACTAACACTTGGTTATAGCCCAAGAATCCATCCAATATTGAGATCATTTCGGACCCAGCCATAGTGCTTAAGGACCGTTCCATTGGTAGCAAAGGGTAGTGATCTTTTAGAGATGCTTGATTTAAGTTACGAAAATCCAGACAGAGTCGGATATCTCCACTCTTCTTCCCGACTGGTACCAAATTTGATACCCATGTACTGCGCTTAATGGGATAAACAATCTTGGACTCTATTAACTTTTTCAATTCTTGCGCTATTAGAGTCTCAAACTTTGGATTAACAGGCCTTTGTTTCTGTCGGATTGGCTTGGCACCATCAACAAGTTCAATGGTATGCTGGATGATGCTAGAGTTATAAACATTCAAATCTTCATATGACCATGCAATCACGCCAAGCTATTCATCACAATAGCGAGCCAACCTTTCTTTGTCTTTTGGAGAAACCTCCTTTCCAACCTTGAGTGTTCTCCCATTTCCCACTGACATTTGAGTGTAGTCACCTTTGTCAGCTGTGAATTTTCGTATGTCATTTTTAGCATCATCATGATCAAATAGATTCTTAAGGGTGATCAATCCATTTGGCAGTTTATTGGACTTCAATTGAATGATTTGATCTTCGTAAGCCTCCTTTACTTTAGGCTGCATTTGATCAGCAAATTCACCGTAGTGTTGGATGAACAGAGCAATTTGTTCATCACTTTCAAATACTTGCCAATGGGTGTCATTGTTTGGAATAGTTGGTCGAACGACCACGCGGATCGCTTGAGGGTTGGTAAGCAAATTTGTAGCAGGGTCGAGTTGTGACCCAATAGTTGCCATCCGATCAGCAGTTACATTTTCCTTGTGGGGAATCCTCTGGATGTTGAAAGCATCAAAGCTTTCGATCAAATCCCATATTCTATGGCGATATGACCTCATGCAGACATGTTTGGCGTTTGAGATTCTTCGGAGTTGGTGCACTATTAGCCTGGAATCTCCTAAGACTTTCAATTGTTTAATCCCCATCTGCTCTGCTAAGCTCAGGCTTTGAATTAGTCCCTCATACTCCGCTTTGTTGTTCGAGCAAGCAAACTGCAGGCGGAAAGATCTCAGGACTTGTTTGCCAGAGGGCGATGTAAGGCAAACTCTAGCGCCTGAACCCACTTTGTATCTGGCACCATCAAAGTGCAAGGTCTAGAGCACAGAAGACCATTCTTCCTTAGTTAGTGGTTCTTTAATCAATTTTGGAATAATCCGATCCTCATAAAAAATACAATAGGTACCAAGACCCGTAGCATGGTAGTTGACATATGGATCAGAATTTATGAACTCGTTAAGGAAGACTTCTTGTTCTGGTGTAATTTCACCAGTCACCTCTTCATCCTCTAGAAGCTCTACATTTTTTCTCTCCTCATTAGAGATGGAGGTATGGGTTGGCTCGGAGTTGATCATAGCTTGATCAACTTTATGCTCGGTATGTAGGGGCTCTGAAAGGATTTTGAGTTTGGCACCATGTTGGGTCCGGAGGATGAGATGGGACCAATCTAGGGATAGGTAACCTCCTATCTTAGCAATAAAGTCGCAGGAGAGGCAAAGGCCGAAAACAGGGGGGATATCAATGACTACTACCTCCTGGGATACAATGACACTAGGACATGCGAACAGTGTCAGCAGAAGACTTTTGATAATACCCACGGTCTGAACTTTGTTTCTGTCTAATTGTATAACGCCCCTACTTAGAGGTTCATATTTGATATTCAAAACTTCGACAATTTGCTTTGGCATGACGGTGGTGCTAGCGCTAGAGTCTATCATGGAATTATGCAAAAACTTGTCTCCTACGATGAGGGCCAAATAGAATGGATTTGGTTTAGGCTTACCCTCCGCTTGGTACTTGGGTGGTTCGGCGTCATTCATTAGTACAACTGGCAGGCGTGATTGCGTTGCGGGAGTCGCAGATCTTTCCTCATTAGCTTGCGAAGAATTTGCGGCATTCCTGTTGGCAAGTCTCTCCACCTCTACTAGAGCTTCTTTTAACCGATTCTTCTGCTCTGGGATGCTAAGGATATCCCATAGAGAGACATTAGTTGGGGCTTTCTATAACTGTTCCACCACGTCTAATACCGATGGCACAAACGCTTTTCCTTCCCTCGACTTATAGGGGATAAAATCTTTTCTCTGATATGCGGTAGCAACCGCGGGTTGTTCAAGAGCCTTTTCTGAGCTGAACTTCCCTTGTGCGCCTACAGGATCTCCCGTGAACCGTCTTTTCGACCGAAGGTTGTAGTCTGACTGTACTTGGGGAGCTCCCGAACTTGATGCAATTGCGTCATTTGTGAGTACGACATCCTCATCTTCCATCCAAGAAAATAAAGCATGATTTGGGGCTAGCTCAGTTTCTTGCTCCATCGACATGCCTTGCATCTGAGCGATGAGGGCTGCATTGTCTATGCTAGGGGAAGCATAAACTCCTGCATCTGAGGTAGCACCTTGACTTCGCTGATCTGCAATCTTTTGTTGCAAATTACCTCTCGGGCAGTTTCTTGGGGCGTGGGCATTGTTACATGGGAAACACCAAGAATTGGTGTCATCCGACAGATTATTCTGTCCTATAGTCAATTCTTTTTTGGTACTAGGATAGATGGTTTGCAGCGGATTGGGCACTAGAACGATCTGGCCATTTGTCTGACTCGAGGAAGCTTGGTTATTCGCATATTGGTTTTGGTGATATGGGGGTCTATTCCTTTGGGAATTTTGCTGGAAAGGATGTCTAGCAGAAGGGATTTGGGATCTTTTCAGGTTAATGATCTCATTAGAAAAAGATCTCAGCAAATTTTTCATATCATTGACTTCTGCAGGGAGAGTTGAAGAAGAGGACCTACTAGCTTGTTGGGATCCGGGGTATACGTACATGGATTGGGGTGCAGAAGTGCTAGGCGCGACAAGCTTAGTAACTTGATTCGATATTTCAGGGAAGACCGACATGAGCGGTCATGGTGCAAGCTTCCCAACATCAATTAAATTGTTCTCTGCTCGGACTGCCAAGTCATATGCATCCGAGAGAGTGCTACTTCCGAGAGATGGGATCATCACAGATATATCCGAATTGAAAGCTTTCAAATAAAAGATGTACGCCATGTCCGCTGGTGGACGAGCGGACAAAGGTATCCTCTGCCAGGTTCTTTAGAACCCCATATTGAAGTCTATCACCGCTTCATAAGGAGAGCTCTTGATAGTAATCAGCTGCTGCATCGTAGATGATCTATCTGCCTTATCCGAAATCTCTCGAAGAAGTGATTGCCAAGCTGATCCCAATCAACTATAGAATTAGGAGTAAGAGATCTATACCAATCTAAAGCTCTTCCTTTAAATGAAGCTGCAAGCAATCTCAGAGCTACATTTGCACTGTAACATTATGGACCGTGCAAACATCAACCACATCTTGGAATCTTCTTCGATGAATTTAGGGATGGCTTTTAGCGTAGAGGTAGGAATTGGGCCCCATACTACGGGTGGAACGAGACGAATGAGGGGACTATCGCCATTCCAAGTCATGAAATTCCTGGGAGGAACTTGAGCCATTACTACAAGAACAGGTACCGCAAGGATAATAGGTGAATTATGAGAAGAAGCAACTGCAGACGATTGGACGTTTACCAAGGGTGGTAGAAGCAAACTGGGATTTGAAGCTGTTTGACTCCTGGTAATAGGTCTGTGGCTCATAAACCTGTTTAGGCTTGCTCAAATTAGTTCCCACCGGGCGTGCCAGAAAAAGAACCGTTGACTACTAATTTTGCATTAAACGCTAACAACCTTATGGGAAATTTAGTGATGGGGGACCTTTGCGTGAAGTTCACTGAATAACCTCCGGGTTTGAGAAGTTGACTCTTCATACAATGGGGGGAGAAAAGGGAGAAAAAAAAACTTAAAGGCTATCCTAATTAGGCGATGCGCCAGAATATTTTTAAAACATGTGCAACACAGAAAACCCAAGTATTTGCAGTTTTAAGGCCCATTCAACAATCTACATGCCCAATACAATTTGAAAAGATAATCAAACAAGGTTCATTCAACATAATATGACATACACCATTCATCTGACATAGAACAAGTTAAATGACATGGTTTAATCCATAGAGTCTCACAACATATATCATAGAAGTTACTGAATTAGAACAGAGCACAGAAGTTCATCTATTAAGCTTCAAACAAAAATAACCATAAAGGTCATAGGCAAAGTCTGATATGTTTATCATCCACAAAATATAATTAACATAAAGCCTTGCTTCACAGAACCAAAGTCTAATAATCTTTTCTCAAAGTTTGAACCCCTAAAACAACAGAGGAAAATAAATAGCCCTCCACCTTCAACAATAGGAAAACACAAGAAAATCCTAGCAATCGCTCCCTGTCAAGAATATCCTTGCGTGGCGTCCATAGAGACGCATGCAATCAAAAAGGCAAAAAACGGCCTTTCGATGTCATTATGCTAACTGCATCATAGCAACCTCTGCACCTGCCAAAACAAGAAAACCACGACGCCAACAACATTTTGGCTCATGAATCGTTGAAGGGACAACACAAAAAGGGGACCGGGACATGAAGCGCGTAGACGCCAAGTGTCATTGCTAGCACATAGAGAATGGTGGGGCCGGGAAAACCTACGCGGAGGAAAAAACCTGCTTTACGCAGCAGCTCCGCGCTTTCTCAACACAAGGCGAGAAAGGCGAGCCGCTTAGAGCAACGCCGTGACACCACGCGGCACACGCGAAGGAACAGAAGAGCGGGCCAAAAATCAAAGGAAGATGCTAAACCCTTAACCAAAATGCGGCTTGCGAACAACTTCGAAAGCATATTAACAATGGCTTAGGGTGTTGAAAGGAATTCCTAAGCAGGAATTGATTGATGGAAAGGTAATTTCAGCAGGGGCTGCATATGATTTCAACACATGGCACTGAGCATTGGTTGCACAAAGCGAAGTCCTAGAGATGGTGAAAGCCGATAGTATTAAGGCTAAGGAGCAAATTAGAGAGGCTCAATACAAGATTTTTCTTGTAACTGCTGATCTACTTGAGAAGGAGACCATCTGTGAAAATGATATGCGGCTGGAAAATCTCAAACTTAGAACTAAGGAGATTTTGTTCACTCTCACTGGACCAATCTTGAAGCAAAACTTGGTGAAGGCATCGGATTTCTTGTCCATCTGGGATGCCTTCCAAAAATAGGAGTTGGAATGGGAAATTGCTTTTGCTGCTTGTGCAAACGACTTGGACGGATGGGAATTCAAGGTCAATATGCTACCACATGTCACAATGGAGGAGGTCAGCCCGATCGTGTCCAGATTCATTGAACACACTGCCACTCAAGAGGATAGGGATGTGCCTTCCTAGGAGACAACTCCTTGCGCAATTTGTCCTTCATGCACTCATCCTTGATGTTATTTTGGAAAACCCCAGTTAGGGTTATTGTGTCTTGATCCCAACCGTTGATCTTAGATTGTTCTCAGCCTTTCATTTGTTTTCTGGAACTCTATATAAACTCTCATTCTCTCATTTTTTTGTGTGGAGAGATTTATGAAATTGTTGCTTAAGATATTTTGATAATATAAGTTCATTTGCAGTTTTCTTTGAAGCCTTATTGTTATCACGTGGTTACATGGTTCCATATTTTCTTCAACATAGAACAAATTTGCTTAGAGTAAATTTGCTTTCAATGTTGTTAAATCAATGAAGGATTTGATAGCATAGATGGTGAAACAATTGCTCATACTTTCTTTGAATAGATGATTTTTGTTTAATGTGTAAAGTTAGCCTGAGTTTATTGTAAAGTGGAAAACTTGAGGGCTTAGCCAATTCTCCACTTGGAAGCGGGGATTTACTAAGCTCAATTTTCGCTTTGGGAGGACTTTACATTCAAAAGAGGGGTTGAATCCACTAGATCCAATTCTAAATGATGTAAGGATTGAATACTAAGTGAATTGGTTGAGATTGGAATGTAATTGGCCCTCTTTTGTAAGTTGAATAGGCAAAGTATTCGAATTGAGGATGAAATAGGTAAAACAACTAGTTACAGGTTTGGGATTCAGTCGTGCACTTGGATTTGAAGACTTTTAGATGATTTGGAGATGCTCTACGAAATCAGGCAAAAGTTGCAAGGACTGTGTGTTCGGACCAGGTCGCCCCCAACATGGTCCTGCGAACTTTTCGTGCGTCGAAAAGGGTTTTTCCGCCTCTGCAAATAAATTTTAATTCCAGGAGTACAATTGCGCACCTGCTTCCTACACACAAAAAAGAAGAAGAAAGGGTTTGGGAATTGGGTTTTGCCTAAGTCAAACCCTGGTTTGGGATTAACCTTGAATGAAATACTGCAAATACTTGAAATAAATGATGGAAAGGTATACCTTTAGATCTGCAATAGATGATGACAATGCTTTGCTTCTTGGATGTAATCACATATATTGTATGAAATGGCATGAACATGACAAAACCCTAACATACACACATGCTTGCAAATGAATGATGTAATGATGCTCCACAATTGATTAATGAGGAATATGCATCCTTAGAGAATGCTTGATGCAGTCTTCTTGCCTTCTCCATTGTGTCATGCTATCACCTTATGATCGTATGTTCTCTTATGCCAAATGAGATGGGAAGACCTCCTTATATACTCGCCCGTCATCAAATATTTAATTTTTCGACATAGGCCGACATAGGGGTTTATTTTTTGCTCTCATTTGAGATAGGTCCAAAGGAGAGGGGCCAAGATAGGTCCCCTTTTGGGGATCCCAAGGGGCCATGCCCTGGTCCTGCCCTATTTTGGGGTAGGATCAAGGTGGCCATGCAAGGTGCAGGGTGAAAAATGAAGTTTGGTTGCATAGGGGAGGCATAAACAGGTCCCGATCAAGCATGGAGAAGAAACAACCAAGGTGAGGGCCCCAAATGCGGTCAAAGTACCAAGGGGTGCAATTTTAGGACGCTACATTTAGCCTCCACTTTAGTGGGAGTATGAGCTTACGCAAATACTCACGCTAAAGTAGAAGAAAGAGAGATGAAGAAGGGAAGTGCGGAGCACGATCACAAGGAGTATAAGATATCACTAATTTTGAGGAACAAAGCCTCCAATCTTAGGATCTCGACTCACCCAAACAGATGCAATGGCACACAAAACAAGACAAAAACAAAAAGACAAAAGGACAAACAAAGGCAAAAGACACAAAAAGGCATAGAACGAAAGCTAAATACTAAAAACAAGACATCAAGTCAACTAGCCGAAGAGACCTTGATATCAAAATGTCTCAACAACTAATATCATTCTTGATAAATGCCATCTCATGAACACAAATGATCACATAAAAGAGCAAAGCAAGCATCATGCATGAACATGGAATACTCGCCCCTAGATGTTTTTATCTAGGTGATCCATGGGAAAGGACATGGAATACTCGCCCCTAGATGTTTTCATTTAGGTGATCCATGTGGGAGGAGGGAAATAATAGTCTAGCCGTTTTTACCTAGTTCCACCCATCGTTGTGCGTGTGTGCAAATGTGTAAACGCCAAGTGGGGAAGATACGTGCTTGGTTTTGAGGCCATCCCGTTTAAGTCTTTGCTGTTTTCGGTGATGTGTAACCCCGTCTAAAACATATCAAATGCTGCATCTGGTTTCGAGTGTGAAGCATCTCGCTCTAAGAGTTTTTTACTTTGGTTCGGAGAATGAACACCCCGTTTAAGACATGCAACAATGATATGCAAGAGCATAGTACAATATGATACAAAGGGAGCGATATGGGTGTCCCCCCCTTAAGATGTCAACATAACACTATGTATATGTCTTAAGGAAGCTAGAAACAAGGATACCTTACCTTCAACACCAAGGAGATATCCTTTAGGCAACAATGTCATAAATCCAAGCTAGAGAGAAAATACCCTTCAAGCAAGGATAAGATAGTTGAAAAAGGGTTATCTTGCAACAAGTGTAAAGGGGATCCTTGGAGGAGAATAGATCTTTGCTCAAAAGACATTTGGCTCCAAGAGGAGCTATCTTGAAGAAGCATAACATCTTCTACCAAAAGGAGGAAGGAGAACAAGAATTCATACCTTCCTCCTATTGCTAGGTGAAAGGGATTCTTGATGAAGGTTGACACACTTTTGACCCAATGTGAGGGGTAAGTTCATGGTAGATGAACATTGCCAAGCGAAGAAGAGGTTGTAGCCAAGGACTTACACCTCTTGTATAAGGGAGAATCCTTAAGCAAACAATAGCTTCACACAAGGAACGACACTCAATCATTAACAAATACCACTCTACAAAGGAAAAGTAGATCCTTAGAGAGGAGAGGAGGAGAAATCATTGTCCCCTAGGGACAATGAGAAGAAGTACACAATCTTCTAAGGAGAGATTAGGCATAAGCAAATGCACAATAAACTCACATGAATGAATATTCAATGTGAGAAAAGACATTAGTATATGTAAAATGCATCTCAAAAGGAGTGATAATCTTCAAAGAGAGAAAGAGAGAGAGAAGGAAAGATAGGTCACACATATTCCCCTAAGGAGGGATTAATCATAAGAGACATACCGTTGCAAGAAAGGATATCAACACCTGAAAAATGAAACCCCTAAAGGGAATAGTGATAAAAAGAGAGAGAGAAGAGCTATCCTTGCCCCCCAAGCAAGAGGACAAGAAGAAGAATTACACATCTTCTAAAAACAGATTATTCATAAGAGACGTGCCATCTCAAACAAGGAATAGATCCTAACCAAGGAACAAGCATGTGCTCATATGAAGGATAATTCTTTGCAAGGAAGGACATCAAGTAATGAATAAATACAATACAAAATAAGAGGTAATATCTTCAAAGTGAAAGAATGAGATAGAAGAGTGATCGAAATCCTCTCTAAGGATAGATTATTCATAAAAGATGTACCTTTTCAAGAAAGGAATAAGTCCTCACAAACATGTGTTGGCATGAAGGGTAATTCCCTACAAGAAAGGACATCAATTTATGAATAATGCGATCCATAAAAGGAAATGGTGAGAGGCATGTTGCTGCCGCAAGATATTTGAAGTTGAAACAACACCACCTCTAATGACAAAGAGCCCCCAATTAAGTTAACTACTTGTGTCATAGGGTGAAGGGAGTGCTAGGGCACTACCGTTTCACTTAGAAAGAGAGCAAGATCCGTTGAAAGACATACGAGCATGATCGTATTGTTCTTGAACAAATTCCTTAAATGCTTACACTTTCCAAGAGAATGAGAACCGCCATGGTGAAAAAGACAATATTCATTTCCCTCTTTATGTTTATTGCTAAACTTTACAAAAGGAAAGACAACGTTCTTATCATACTTCAATTTCCAAAAGATCCTAGTTTCTAATCTTCGTGATCATTAATGAGTTTATTCTCTTGGGATTGAGTACAAGAGTTGTTATTGGAAGAGGAAGGATTGTCATGAATGAGTCTAATAGTTCCATTATTGACTAGCTTTTGTATGCCTTCTTTAAAATCTGGACAATCACTAGCATCATGGTCATGAGTTCGATGAAATGAACAAAAAGGAATCTTTGAAGAAGATACTCTTTTGGCCTCGTGATGCATCCTTTGTCTTGCAAGATGATCTTTGAAGTCTTGAATCGTAAGGGGATCATCCATAGGAGATTTATTATTATTTCCTAGGCCTTCTGTAGTAACTTGTGTAGGAGGGTTTATAGGGACTCAAATTCCTTGGTAAAATTTCCCGAGTTCTTGTCCTCTAAAACCTTGTTTTGATATTATGTTAAAGCCACTCATATAAGAGTCTTTTAATTGATAAGGCGGGGGAACATTGTAATAAATTTCTTTAGAGTTTGTAGTGTAAGGATGTCTAGAAGGAATGAAAGGATTAGTAGATGAAGAAGGAATATCTTGTGGAGGAGGATTTTCCTTTTTTTCATCATTCATATCCTCTTTGGGAGATTGGAAAGGGAGATCCTTATCATCTAAGGCCTCATCTTTACTTAGTGTTATGTGAGGAGAGAGATCATGAATGAAATGCATGACTTCATCTTCTCTATAAATGCTTTGATGTTTAAGATAGGCTCTAGGAGAGTAAGGGGGATCTAGAGAAATAGAAACACCAATATTTTGATTTTCCCCCCCTTGCACAAGGGTTTGTGTGTGAGAAGAAGATGGGGCCATGTTGCTCTTCAATGCTTGCTCTCCATTAGAGAGATCATTGATAGGAGAATTAGTTTGTTCTTCATTCTCATTAAATACCCTTGGAGAGGTGCAAGTGTTAAGTGTTTCAGGAACATTTATAGGATTGGGATCTACAAAAGCAATACACTTTCCTAAAAACATCACCATAAAGCAACGTAAATGATAAATGCATGCTTTAAGATCTAGTTGATGAAAAGAAAGCAACTTAGAAATTCTAAAAGTGCAATATGTCCAAGTGCTATGAATGAAACAAGCCATTATCTGACACATGATTATAATAAATGTAAGTAAAAATCAATGTAATCATATCTAAAATAGCAAATAGATCAAATTCATTGATTGCCATGACAAAAACAAATTAGGATTTTATCAATAAAACCTCTTAATTTATTTAAATTGACGAGATTGATGAATTTAATGATTTTTTTTTTTAAATTTTGAAAAATATGATATGAAACGAAAATTTGAAAGTTGAGATTTTGGAAATTTGAATTTGCAAAATAATTGAATAACACAAAATTTTAGAAAATGATTATTCAATTAAATAAGCAAATTAATTGAAAGAATAAAATGCAATTTTGTAGGAAATCTAAATTTAGGATCATGTAAAAATAATCTCTTAATTTAAACTAAAATTTATCTAAAAGAGATGCAAATTTTTACTATGCTAAAAATAACCTCTTAATCTTAAAATTTTGAAATCTTGAAATTTGGAATGGAAAGAATTAATTTTAAAAATTAGGGCTCTTCTAGTTAACCTCGTAATCTTTAAAATTTTGAATTTTGAAATTGTCCACAAGAAAAATTAATTTCAAAATTAGGGTCAAAAAACCACTTAATTATAAAATTTAAATTAAAAATTGAAATTTGATCCAAGATTATAATTTTGATTTTGAATCGGAATTAGAAACAAATTTGAGGAGGGAAATTCAAAATTTAAACAACCCACAAGCTTAAAAAATTAAAAAATTAGGGTTTTTGGAATTAACCACTTAATTTTAAAAATTTAACTGTGAAATTTAACTTGTAGATTGAAATTTGAATTTGCAAATTGAATTAATGCTCAGATCCGAAATAATTAGTCCAAATTATACAATTCACAAGCTCAATTTTGAAATTAAAAATTAGGGTTTTAATGAAATTAACCTCTAAATTTTTAAAATTTGCAAGGAAATGAAACTTGTAAAAGAAAATTTGAATCTTAAATTGCATATACTCAGATCTGAAGACAAAAATCAGAATAAATGGTGTAAGGAGTCAGGTTCACCAAAATGTAAAGTGGAAAATTTGAGGGCTTAGCTAATTCTCCACTTGGAAGCGGGGGATTTACTAAGTTCAATTTTCTCTTTGGGAGGACTTTATATTCAAATAAGGGTTGAATCCACTAGATCCAATCCTAAATGATGCAAGGATTGAATACTAATTGAATTGGTTGAAATTGGAATGTGATTGGCCCTCTTTTGTAAGTTGAATAGGCAAAGTACTGGAATTGAGGACGAAATAGGTAAAACAGTGAGCTACAGGTTCGGGATTTAGTCGTGCACCTGGATCTGAAAACATTTAAGATGATTCGGAACTGCTCTGCGAATTTAGGCAAATGTTGCAGGGACCATATGTCCGGACCAAGTCACCCCCAACGTGGTCGTGCGAACTTTCCGCACACCGAAAAGGGTTTTTCCGCATTTGCAAAAAAAGCTGAATTTCAGGAGTACAGCTGTGCACCTGCTTCCTGCACATAGAAAAGAAGAAGAAAGGGGTTGGGAATAGGGGTTTGCCTGAGTCAAATCCTGGTTTGGAATCAACCTTGAATGAAATACTGCAAATACTTGAAATAAATGATGGAAAGGTATACCTTGAAATCTGCAATAGATGATGACGATGCTTTGCTTCTTGGATGTAATTACATATGATTTATGAAATGGCATGAACATGACAAAACCCTAACATACACACATGCTTGCAAATGAATGATGTAATGATGCTCCACAATTGATGAATGAGGAATATGCAGCCTTAGAGAATGATTGATGTAGTTTCCTTGCCTTCTCCACTTTGTCATGCTATCACCTTATGATCGTATGTTCTCTTATGCCAAATGAGAGGGGAAGACGCTCTTATATACTCACTCGTTGTCAAAATTTAATTTTCCGACATAGGCCGACATGGGGGTTTATTTCTTGCTCACATTTGAGATAGGTCCAAGGGAGAGGGGCCAAGATAGGTTGCCTTTACGGGATCCCAGGGCACCATGCCTTGGTCCTGCCCTATTTTGGGGCAGGATGAAGGTGGCCATGCAAGGTGCAGGGTGAAAAATGAAATTTGGTTGCATAGGGGAGGCATAAACAGGTCCCGATCAAGCATGGAGAAGAAACCGCCAAGGTGAGGGCCCCAAATGCGGTCAAAATTTCAAGGGGTGCAATTTTAGGACGCTACACTTATATCGTGGATGCTTAACTAAGTTAACTTCTACTTTGGATGAATATTGTTCGTTGGATGGTATCATTCGTAGTCTGAAAATCTCAAGCACAACCTTAGAAGATTGCACCTACTTTGTCTAGTTGTCCTTGGTGTGGCGAAGCAGAGTATTGTTGTTTGTTTCACCTAATCTTTACCATCTCTTGAGTTCTTAGGAGTAGCATAGAACTTCTAAACCCTTCCTTTTATTCTTTTTTGATATCCGAAATCTGAAAATCCAAATAAAAGAGAGTCTATATTGTTAAATTCATCTAAATCTTAACTTGTTATCGATATTAGTTGGGTGTAAGTCCCACTTGTATTTCAGCATACATAACCAAGGAAGCTATCCAACATAAAGTTGCCTGTTCGCACATGTAAACCTTGGAGTCACCATGTGGTCTTCCTTTGCAATCTTGGCACACATAGTGATTTTGTTCAAGAGAGGGTAGAGTGTCCTTGACATTTTATTCTAATATTCGGTGAATGATAAAATGTACACCAACACTAACATTGTCGATCCTCTCTGTCTCAAGCCTGAGGATTCCTTCTGGAATAAGTTAATTGACAGACTCAACCTGAAACTCGCTGGCTGGAAAGGCGCTGTCCTTAGTCAAGCTGGTAAAGTTACTCTGCTCAAAGCCACTCTCCAAAATCTTCCTGTGTATGCTCTTAGCTTGTTCAAAATCCCCTCTAAGTTTGCAGAAGCTATTGAAAGAATCCAAAAAAAGTTCCTTTGGTCGGGAGTGGAAGCTAAAAACAGAATCCCCCTTATAGCCCGGAATAACATTTGTACCCCTAAGGCCTTAGGTGGGCTGGTCTTAAGAAGTATTAGCTCCATGAATAAAGCTTTATTAGCCAAACAAATCTGGAGACTTAAAGGGGAGGAAATCTGTTGATGGATCTGCCATTTGGAATGCAGTGCAATCTGCTAAAGGTTGGGCAGCTGCTGGTAGAACCTGGAACCTTGGGAATGGGAGGAAAATTAGATTTTGGGAAGATAGATGGATCCTGGATAAACCTCTGGAGGATATCCCTATCATCAAAGATTGGAAAGACAGCTTCAAATGCAGGTATGGTGAAATGGTTAGAGATTACTGGAATAACGGGAACTGGATTGACTTTAGCCAGTAGAGTCCGGAGCTCAAGTTCCTTCAGATTGCTCTTTCTGCTAAAATCCCTACAGACAACAAAGAGGACATTCTAATATGGGGGAAAACTATGGATGGGAAATACTCTGTTTCCTCTGCTGTAGCTATTCATAATGTCTTGGAGGAAGCCACCCCCATCTGGGCCAAAGTTTGGAATAAGAATTTAGTTCCCAAAATCAACATCTTCTTTCGGATTTTCATCCAAAATAAAATTTTAACCCTGGATAATCTTCATAAAAGAGGCATCATTTTTCCTAACATGTATTCTCTTTGTTGTAGGGAAGAAGAGACAGCTTGCCATATTCTCAATCAGTGCTCTTTTAGCCATGACATGGAGAAAATCATCCTGACCAGGTGGAACTTGAGCTGGGTCTTCCCGAATTCTCTCGGTGATACTTGGCTTCAATGGCATTGTCCCAACTTTAATCCTAAAATTGTGGAGATATGGAGACTTACTCTGCCAATTGTCATTTGGAATATTTGGAAAGAGCGAAACAACAGGATTTTCAGAGATAAAAGGGCTACTCCTGAAGTGGTTGCTGACAAGATCTATAGGATTATTTTCGAATGCCTCTATGGTACTGATCAAGGAATTGCTGCAAAAGAGGATTTCAAAGACAGATGGAACCTTTCCACCACCACTACTAGCAAGGAGAAAGGCAGAGCAGGTCTTGTATGGTGTTTCCCCCCACAGGGATGGATTAAGGCCAACTTCGATGGGGCCTCTAAAAGAAATCTGGGTAAAGCCGGATATGGGGGCATAATCAAGAATTTTGCTGGAAGTTGCCTTAAGGCGGTGGCTGGTCCTCTGGGAAATTAAACTAGCCATTTTGCTGAAGCCTCCGCTGCCCTGCATACTTTAATTATAGCCAAAAATCTCAATTATGATAAAATTTGGCTTTAGGGGGATTCACTTAATATTATTAAGTGCTTAAAAGGGGAATTGGAGCCTTCTTGGTCCATTGAGAATATCATCATGAAAGCTAGAGAGATTATCACCAGTTTTCAAGAAATTATTATTCGACATGCCTATAGAGAGCAAAACAGTGTTGTTGACTATTTAGTGAATGCAGGAGTTAATTTTGATGTTCAAATGATTTGGCACGAGGATGACCTCAATTCAAACATTAAAGAGATCCTCAGAAAGGACCGTTATATGGGGAGAGAAGGACAATTAAATCATGACAAGTAAAAAGCACCACTCGCGCCTCGCTGGAAAGGCCATCATTACCTGGCACCGCGGCAGATCTCTCACTATTTCCAAAAAATTGCCGCACGCTTTGTGGGTCATTCAGGGCGATAATTTGAGTTGCAAAGGGAAAGAAATTCTAAATTTGCATAGAAACAGAGTCGACATCCTGCATCCGAAAATGGGAGGAGATCTCAGACGCAAAGAACCTGACAACACGTCGACCTGGAAAGCAATGCCTAAAGTCTGGGCAAAGCTGGAGAAGGGCCATCTCACCAGCTTCATGGAAAAGCTTGAGGACTACGACAAAGGTAGGGTCAACCTCGCTGTTTCCAAGATTTCTGAAAACTGGTCTAATGGTTCTTTTAAACTTTATGGAGTTAAATTTAAGTTGGATGCTGTGCTTATTTCTACTGTAACTGGTATGCCCCACTCCGAGCTCAACTTCTTTCGAGACCTCAATGTCTCCAACCATGTTGTTTCCTTGTTCTCGCGTAAAGAGAAAGAGCGGGCCAAAACCGGCAAGGCTACTGGGGGCTACTATGATGCTGCAAACATCAAGAAGTTGTGGGGCTGGGTCTTGAACGCAATTATGGAGTATATTATGGTTGAAGGCCGCTACTCTAGGGCCCACACCTACCACTTCGTGCTCTTGAACCATTTCAAACACGACAAAAAAGTGTCTTTGCCCTACTACCTTTTTCGATCCCTCTCCAGGTCCCTGAACAAGCACATGACGAACCCTTCCGGCCCGATTCTCCATTGTGGGCTCCTGCTGCTCATCTATGAGCATTGCAAAACCCTCGCTTTGCAGGAAAATAAGTGGATTTCCACCTCCCCTGGTAAAAGGAGGATGGAAGAGGGAGACACTAGCAAAGAGAAGGAATCATCCAGCAAGAAAAGGAAAAGCTCCCCTGGGCTAGAAACTGAGGACATTGTCAAGGAAAGTAGTGGTATGGAGACAGACGACTCTAACGTAGAAGACAGCTAGAAGGAAGAGGAACTGGGCAACGAGGAAGAAAGTGGAGATTTCGAGCTTGGTCAAGAAAGCCCTATTCCAAGTGATCACCCTGGTAAGGACAATAGCAATCTGATGGAGGAGACGACACCCAAGGATAATGAGGAAACCGAAGGTAATTCTGAGAAGGAAACAAACAAATGCTCCGAGAAGAACCTGGCTGAGGAAGGGGATAGCAAGGATAAGGATAGTGCTAGTGAGGGGCTTATCCTGGATAATCTCAAGAAGCTCTTGGAGGCCAGAATGAATTTCGATAGACGGACTTACGAAACTCTGAAAAACCTAGAGAAGCATGGGATAAATTCGGATTAAAAGAGGGAGGATGAAAACAGAGAGCATGCTAACTGGAAGCAGGAAATGGAGAACAAGGTAAAATCACCGGAAGAAGGAAAAGAAGCGATGAAAAATCTGAGGGGAATTATCCCAAGCATCCTCTTTGCTGTCACCAAAAATCTGGAAGACATTGCTAAGGTCTTTGACCATACTCCTAAACCGGTTGTAGACCTTGACTTGGAGGAGGAGACCATCCAGACTGGAAGTGCTGGTGATGCTACCCTGGCGGGTGGAACTGCTAAGAGAACCAGGGCTAGTATCAGGAAAGCTGTGGCTGCTACGGCCAAGGACCCTCCCAACCTCAAAGACAACATCAAAGAGCTGCAAGAAATAAGCAGCACCCTGGCTAAAGCCCTGGATAAAATCTGATTCTTGGACGGCCTGCTGGCTTTTAGGGGCTTTTGTTGGCTTTTCTCGGTTTTCTGCTGGTTTTTTTCCTTTTGTTCTGTTTCTCTCTGTTTCTCGTAGCTTTGCTGTTTTAATCTTGTTTGTAAAGGGTTTCGGGGTCCCTTCAAAACCTGCTTTTTCATTAATCAAAAACATTGTCGATCCAGAATGTTATTATGCAGCCATAACAGATCTCCTATGTTTTTTTCAACTCCTCTTCATTTTGTGGGACACAATACCTAGTCAGATTCTCAACCATTGTGGATGTCAAGGGTTAGTGGTCCCTTGCAAACTATTTATTGTCTCTTTGTGGAAATTTGTTACCTCCATTGGTAACGAAAGCTGTAATGTTTTCTGCTGACTGTTTTCAAGGTTATCTCTTTCTTCCCGCTGCATCTTCAAGACTGCTGGTTTTCTACTACTGGTTATAACTAATAAATAACTGTATGTGGTCAAGACTTAGACATTGGGTTTGAGACAATTTTAGCAAAATTTCTTATACTTCCGTATTGTTATTAGTATCTCTTTTCTATCCCTTGCTGAATAGGTAATATCCTTGCCTTGGGTAAAGAATGGATGCCTTTCTGGATTTCTTTTTCCTTTTCTTTATTATGTATCACTGGTTGGTCCTGTTTGGATTCATCCAAACTAGTAAGCTCACTCTCTTTGGCTAGATTCCCTTTCAGACAGCTTCTAAAATTCCTTAATGCTGTAATGGTCATCATCTTGAATTTTTATCTTCTCTGCTTTATCCGCTGGAGATTTTCTTTGCTACTTACTTATACCTGTTTTCTATCCCTTGCTGAATAGTTAATATTCATACCCTCGATAAAGAATGGATGCCTTTCTGCAATTCCTCTCCCTTTTTTGATTATGTACCACTGGTTGTTTCTGTTTAGATTTATCTAAAACAGTGAGTTCATTTTCTTTGGCTAGATCCCCATTCAGACAGCTTCTTCTATTAATTCCTCGAAGCTATCATGGTCATCATCTTCTTGAATTTTTATCTTCTCTCCTTGATTTGCTGGAGATTTTCTTTGCTACTTGGCCAGCTGATTTCATATGTGGGGTTTTCACTACTTTTTGAACAACAGTTTCTTGATTACTTGGTAGGTTTTTCTCCATAAGGAAGATACAATGGTTTCTCAATAAAAGGCATCCTTTGCTTTTCTAGTATCGTTCTGGGTCTTCAAACTTGTATGGGCTTGTAATAACTTTTTTTTGGTTTGTGGAAGCTCTTTGTGTACCCTTCTTGGAATATTGCAATCGTTGACCTTATGTCCAAGTTTCCTACAACTGTAGCATCTAATTGGCAAATCATCATAGTCAATTTCTTGTCTTCATACTCCTTAGGGTGAGTTGGTATAGATTGAATGAATAGTGGGCTTTGCCAAATTGATTTTGGTACACGTGGGCATAACGGGAAGCCCTTTGTTCTTAGTTGAATCAGTCAATTGGATGTATTCCCCCAAAGGGTATGCAATTTGTTAAACAAATTCTTCATTCCATAGTTCTATTGGGAAATCTTTTTAGTGTATCTATATGGGTACCTCCAAATTCACTTCTTTTACTGAGTTGAAGAGTGGATATCAAGACCTCATATACAAGCTAGAAATTCCAAAGAATGATGGACCATTGTGCAAATTTGCTTCATCTTTTGATGATCGAAGATTCAAAACATTACCTAAAAGAAACATTTGGTGAATAAATGAATCTTAGAGCTCAATTCTTTCCCATTCAAGATTTTAACTCCTCCCTTCTTGACAAAGATCTTATACATTTATAAATCAAGGCACAATTGAACAATTCATAGGTTGCCTTTTCTAGGGTTTGTTATGGGATTTGGATGATTGGAATTTCTTTTAGGCTTTTGTAATCCTTGTTGCCAAACCCCCAATCCCAATGGTTGAGTTTTGGGAATCATTAAGATCTAGACTAGAATTTGGTTCCATTTTTTGCTCTTTAATGGGTCCTAGGGTAACATTGATTTATTTGGAGGTTTTTTGATATGTGATTGGATGTATAAGAAATTTTCATGGTGGTAATGGAGAGGAATTGAGCTAGGGCTTGTTCTTTGACTCTCTTGAATTGTTCCATTTTGAATCCCTTTTTATTGCATCTGGTTTTCTGCTTGCCCTTGGTAAGAAAATGAATCTTAGAACACAAAAGAACCCAATTCTTTCCCATCCAAGATTCCAATCTCTCCCTTGTTGACAAAGATCTTATACATATAAAAGTTAAGGCATAATCAAACAATTCACGAGTTACCTTTTCTAAGTTTTGTTATGGGATTTGTTTGAATGCTGAAAATTTCTTTTAGAGTTTTGCCATTCTAGTTGCATTATCCCCAATCCTGATGATTGAGTTTTGAGAATCATTCAGATCTAGAGTAGAATTTGGTTCCATTTTTTGCTCTTTAATGGGTCATAGTTAAATGATTCATTTATTTGGAGGTTCGTGGATAGGCGATTGGATGCATAAGAAACCATCATGGTGGTAGTGGAAAGAAATTGAGCTAGGCTTGCCCTTTAACTCTCTTGAACTTTTTTCGTTTTGAATTCCTTCTGATTGCATCTGGTTTACTGCTTGTTCCATCTAACAATCAAGCTCTCCACTCGATTTGATCTATGATATCTTCTCTTGCATTTTGGTATCCTTTTCTCATTATACCTTGCATTGTCATTATCTTGGAAAGCAAATCTCTTTTAATCATCTTGCAATTCTAAAGCTTGTGACATCCTTAATTTAGTAAGTATTTGACAAAGCATGATATTAGACTGAAAAAATGGTTATTAAAATGCCTCTGATGGGGTTTTAGATGGGGTTTGCTTGTGAGCCTATCTTTGTAGTGCCTATTGAGGGTCTTGCTGAGCTCACCTGATGTTTGGTGGAGGGGATTAAGTCACAAGTTTTCCCTGCTGCATCAACTACTTTTTTCCTTGCTATGGCCTTATATATAATCGTTTCTATGTATTCAATCCTTTGGGTTTTCTTTTCAATTGCCCATGTTTACTGTTCAAGCCTCCATCTTCTAGTGATTGTTCATGGCCTTATATATAATCGTTTCTATGTATTCAATCCTTTGAGTTTTCTTTTCAATTGCCCATGTTTACTGTTCAAGCCTCCATCTTCTAGTGATTGTTCATCACCAATTGTCAAAAAACCTTCCCAAGAACGGTGTGTGGTGTGCCATATCTCTCCATTTTATTGATGAGAGTTTTGATGCCTTGTCTATATGGTGAAGACAGAATGGGTCTCTAGTGGTGGCTGTGCTGTTTGACCATGATGGGTTGTTGCTTCATGAGAGTCAGGAGCATTGGCTTCACACTTTACAATTTTAGGAAGTCATAAAGTCAAATGATTTGGAGTTGTTTCTTGGGCCAAAGCCTCCTGTGGAAATTTTTGTGACCTGGAAGATCCTCTAGAAAGATTTGCATGAAGGTTGTGGAGTGATATTGTGATAACGAGTTGGCGGAGGAGGGAGAGGGGCTACAAACAGTTGGTTTCAGGTTCCCAAGTTCTCTCAAAATTTGAATTTGAGTGTGGGGGTGGGGGTAAAATAAAGGGAGACTAGCACTAAAGTCTGCTCTGGATTAAGATTAACTGATGGTAAAATAATGATCTTACTAGTGTTGCTTGAGTGCTAGACTTTTGATGTTGGTTCTTCACTAAGGCTTATGGTGCTGCTCTGTTTTGGAAATGCAGAATTGTGAATTTTACACATATGGTTGCATCCTTGCTTTATATTTTTTCAACTGGTAAACTTTTAGTTTATGTACTTAAGAGTTTTCAGGAATTACATTTATCCAATACATTGAGCCTTGGGTTCCATCCTGGAGTTGCCATGAGCAAAGCTAAATCGGTGGGATGTAGGGTGATAGAGTGTTGCATAGGGAAGTACATGATAACACTTTTGATATTGGTGGCTGAGAATACCTTGAGTCAGATCCAACCCAGCATATTGAGATGGTTGAAACAATGTATAGTCCTGATTGTTATAGTGATGGAAAATCAGGTTTCAGTCCAATAGGGTGTTGATATCATTGGTTAGCAAACTTAGCATTTGAAGCCCTTTCATCCTTAAGGGGTGTATACTGTATGACTCATCATTATGTTCATCTACTGCCTCACATTTTGTATTCTCATGGGTGTATGACATCCTGGCTGTCATTTGCGCCACAATAGCACTCAAATTTTACATAAATTTGGTGAAACAAAATCTGTTTTTCTACCAAAGTCCTTGCCACATTTCTGTGTTAAATATGTTTGGAAAAGTGTCGTTTTAAGGTAAGGGGCATCATTGCCTTATGAACTGCTGAAACATATAACGGAGGTAGCATTTTACTTGCTGCAGACCAAAATCACCATGTTTATGTCGTTTTCATGAGCAGAAGAGCAGTGGAATGCATATATATAAGATGTAGGTGTGATGTGGGGGTTTGATATGAACAAACTGGTTAGGTGGTTAGAATGGGGGCAATGAATAACAAAGTGAATTAAAATGTGAGCCACAGAACTGGGGATTAAAAAAAGAAGCTAAAGGGGTGTGTCTGGTCAAGTGATTAAAAACAAGGTTAACAAAGATCTTGGAGGGAAAAGTCTGAATAACACCAAGGACATGGGGACAACATTTGAGGGCGTTGCAATGAGTAGAAGCAGTCACATAATGACTAAAGGTTTGAAATAAAGGAACACTTTTATATTTATTTTCTATTACAGACCATTCACAAATATTCTGCTCATACAAGCATCAATGTTGGACCAACACAAGCTCTTGTGAGCCCCTATTAGGGACTAATACAAGCTGTTTGCAAGTAATCACACAAGAAATTACCTATGGAAGATCAAGAGTCACTAATTAGAAATCGACTTGTTTAGAAACCACATCCACATTTTAAGCTAACTATGGAAGGCCAAGAGTTACAACTTAGAATTCCACGTTAGATGCGCCTATGGGGGGTCTAAACTTGGGTCTCCACAATCAGAATCCATCACTTTAACCAATTAAGGTCAACCCTTGGACAAATAAAGGAAACCTATGTGATAATAAATGTGTACAGCAAAAGACTTGAAGGAAGTGAAGAAAGTGTGTGAAAACGTGACTTTGTCATTCAAGACATAACAAGTGTGAGTTGTTGCTTGAGCCGGAGCCTTCCTAAGAAGGGAACTGTTAGTGATGCCAATTGTGGGCTTATCAGTTTTGCCTTTCTTAGTGTCTGTCTTTGCCAAAGAGTTGATTACTCCATTTTTTCCTTGCTCCTCACATGCCATTGAGATTTCTTGAAGCTTCTTTATTGGTGGATTTCAACTTCTAGTCATGAATAATGGGTTCCATCTTCAAGTGATTTCTGCATTTTATTTTTGAGCTAGAGGGGCTGTTTCCTGTTTCTTTCTTATCATATTTATTATATGTTGTGAATTTCCTTAATTATAAATATTTTTGATTTTCTTAATGCTATTCTATTTAGTTCTCCTTGTAGACAAGCCAAATTTCTGCATGATTATTGTTCTGGATCCCCATTCTTTGCCAGTAATAGTCAATAACTTATCCATTGTTGGCTTGTATCTCTCCTCCTGCACCTGCTATACTGAGGTTACTTATTGAGTCACCACCAAAGTTGACTTTTGTATATGGCTTTGCTAGGGGGTCCATATTGTTGGCCCTGATACCTTGAACTCGGCATACTTATATTGGAATGGAACATTCAATCCTTCACATATTCTTAACTCCATGCTAGAATCCTGATATCTGGTTTGCCTTCATGAGATGTGAATCAAACCTACTGTTAATACCTGTCTTCAAATAAAACTATTATTCTAGACTTTTAGTGCTATCTAGGATTCTATTTTTGAGAAAACCTGTTATTTAGCTATCATGTGGTTTAAGGCATCTTTTGCTCTTATATTGAAACCATGATCACCTTTTGTTCAATCTGTGTATTTGATAGTGTTGAAAATTTGAAATCTCTCACTATGATAATTTTCTTGGTGGAGTTTGCTTGTACTTGGTTTGACAGCTTGCCCAACTATTCTATCTGGTGTTCCCTTATGGGGTAAAGCAAAACACAATCTTCTTTAGTTTTCTTAATATTCAAATGAGTTAAAATCTATTGTTATACTGCTTTTAAAAAAATGATGTGATATGGAGGTATACATGGCTGGGCTCCATTTAATTGCTCTTTTTCATTAGAAAGGTGATGATGTTCTTAGATCCCTAAATTCTTGAAACTTTGGATTGATTTGGGACCTGATTCTGATTATTTCAGCAGATATGAGCCTTTTCATTCAACATCCACAATCTATTTTCAATATCACCCATTGTGACGCTCAGTTTGCACTTTATTTATTCTTAGATAACGGTCAATATCATCAATTGTGATGCTCAGTTTGCACTTTATCCATTCTTAGATTAGATAACGGTCAAATTCCTTTTTGGTTGGAGGACTTGGTCTTCTGATGGTTTTCTGGGCATGCTGATGCACAAGTTTTTATCAGATTGTCTTTTGAGTCTTGATGGAATTCATAAGCTACGGTAGATCTCAGTTTGGCATGAAATTCTCTACAGGGGAGGACTCCTTTATTCTACTTAGTCCCAAGAGATCAAGGTGAACAATCTGCTGTAGTAGGGCAGATTAGACTTGGAGGGAGGGGAAATGTAGGGTTGGGCATAGAAAGCTCAGCGGATTCTCCAGTATCCATATTTAGAGCTTTGAGTCAATAGGAAGTTCCTCGGACATGAATAACTGCTCTTTATTTATAAAATTATTTTTCATTATTCGTTCAACTCATACACCCACCCCTTTTCTCCGCTCGTCTCACACACACACAGTGCATGCATGCATGGTTCCTCTCAAAGCCTAGTATGTTATTTAATTATTTGTTGGCATTTGGCAATCATTTTCATCAAATTTGTTTTGGTTTCTATTGGTTATTTCTGTGGCAAAAACTCATCTATCTGCCATAATGTTTCTCTTGGTACAGTGCCTTCTACAAGAACATGGTTAGAATTGGGAAATGTGTTACTTTGAATCAGGTAAGAGATCATGAGCTGTTTTTTCTTCCTGTCTTTTGATTGTTCAAATATGAATTGCTTTATTTCTTTCTGTTAGATAAGGGTTTATTGATAGCACAATAGAGGGGAGTTTGTAACTTGTGGGACCATTTTTTGGAGTGTGGAGTGAGAAAATTAGCAGTAAAAAACGGTCATGTACTTCATTTTTATTTTTCTTTGTAGAAAAGTTGATTATTCATTCCCATGCATCTTTCCTTGAATGGACAGCAATAATAATAATTGATAGGATTATAAAAGGATGTGTGCCCCCACTCCCCACCCACCCAAACTTTACATTTTAATCCCTTGTGGCATCCTAGGGCCTGAGAATATCTAGCAATCTTTGGGATGGCTGGAGCTTTCCATGCCATCCTCTTTCTTTTGACATGGAAAATAGAAAGTAGTTAATGTTATTGAACAAATGGTGTGGGGTGCCCACAAGGCTCCCCAACAAGGTTCCACATGCTTCTTATTGATCCTCTATCCTCCCCATAGCTAACTCACCCACTGATTTGCAACTCGCAATTACCACAATCAATTTGCATTTTGCACATGTTGACTCTTTTATATTTTTATATCTATAAAATCTTACTGCTTTACCTATTGTTGGACATTTATTGGAACCTTTTGTTGCAACGAAAACAATGCAATTTTAATTTTTTATTGCTGTTATATTTGAAGCATTGAATTATGAATTTGATGGATTATGTGAATCTCTAAACTTGAATCTTGATGCCATGTACAGCTAAGCTTGTAAAATTTTATGTGTGTGTGTATTTAGTGCCATCCCTTCCTGTCCCCCAAAATGGCCTCCCAAACAACCATCCTCTAAATGCGCCATGCAGTGCCCTTTCGTCCTTGTATTGGTAATGCTGTGGAACATAATAATAATGTTGATGATAAAAATAATCTAAGCCAAAAGGTTTGTGTTCTTATTTGAGTTTGGCATGGATAAAATTGCAAAACAAGTTTGTCAACTAATAAATTTGAGGAAAAATTTGTGATTAAGTTTGACTATATAAATTTATATATTGTTAATATCTTGTTTTCAACTTAAAAAAAGCTAGCACATCATCAGAATACTAAAATATTACTAAATATTTTTAAAATAAGAAAAAACCTTAGAATCTTTGATAAACCTAAAATAAAAATTATTGCTAAATTTTTAAAACAAATGTTTTTAAAACCTAAAATATATTTTCTTTGAAAATAAAGGGTTATACTATATTAAAAAAAATAATGAGCAATTACATAAGGAAAGAACGATCAGCAAGACCACAATTATCATCATGACAGTTACGATCAAATATCTGAACAAAGTATTGCTGCTGGGTGCTTTGATTCCATCATTATCTTTTTTGTCGGCATAACAGTTGGCTTTTTTGGAACATGTGTGAAATCAATCATATCAAATTGCCCGGAAAAGCATCTATTTTGGTTTCTCTAATTTGAGTGAAGACTTTGGAGGTTGTATTTTCTTTGAAAATAAAGGGTTATACTACATTAAAAAAAATAACGAGCAATTACAAAAGGAAAGAACAATCAGCAAGACCACAATTATCATCATGACAGTTACAATTAAATATCTGAACAAAGTATTGCTGCTAGGTGCTTTGATTCCATCATTATCTTTTTTGTCAGCATGACAGTTGGCTTTTTTGGAACATGTTTGAAAATCAATCATATCAAATTGCCCGGAAAAGCATCTATTTTGGTTTCTTTAATTTGAGTGAAGACCTCGGAGGTTTTTTAAGGCTTGGATGGTGAATTTCGAATCTCCATAAATGGTAAGTTTATTTAAAATTTTAAACAAGCTTTGGATGCTAATCAAAGACCAATCTCACATGCCTAAAACCTAAAGTATTAATAAATTGAAAGATAAATTAAATATATTGATATAATTTTTAATTGAAGAGTAGGGTGATGTGATGGTCATGGTGGAGAATAATGCTATCTTGGTTGAAATGATGGTTGTGTAATGAGAAGTGGTTGTGAGAGATGCATTTTCATTAATCATGGACTACAAACAAAGAGAGTGATGCTCTTTTGGAGGCCAATGGAGTATTGAGTTCCAAAAGACAGACTTTGTGTGAATGTAACATTAAAGGCATGGCAACTGAAATAGGTGGGGAGCAGAGCAATGTATGTTGTGTGGGGAATACTGAAAAAGCTAAATTTTTTTGCTATTTTAAAAATAAAACTGTTTTTATTTGTATGGTCAATTTTTTAAGGTGCATTGTAATGATTTTTTGTGTATGTATAAATGTTCAGCAAATTTTGAATTTTTTGGTTGGAAATAACGAAATTACGTGGTAGATAATAATCATAGTAGCATTCCATTTACATGGCATCACAGAATTATAAGTGGAATTTAATCACTTGGGTTTAAAATGGGAGAAATGCTGGCAAAATCAATGTGTTATTTGTAAAAATAGAGAAAAATATTCTAATTTTGTCATTTAATGTCAAATATAGTGCATATATAAAATAATAAATATTATACATTCTAAAAATGCCATTTATACAAAATTGAATAGGACTTTACAAAAGTCTATTTTATTGTAACCTAGGAGGGTTTATGTAAAAAGAACCAGCTGGGCCTAAATAGTAGGTCATTTCATCATGAAACATGGCCCACTATTTTAGGGGTAGCACTGTGTTTTTAACATAACCCTAATTAAGTTATAAGTTGAAAGAAAAACCCTCATTGTAGTCTAAAATATAACTTATAAAAGAAATGTTTTTAAAGTAAAAATTAATTTAAAAAAAATAGTAGCCCTAAATCAAGAATGTTCGGTCTGCCTTAGCTCAATTTTTTTTGTGAGTTTAAGTGTAAAAATGAGCTTAAGTAATATTATAATAAAAAAATGAAATCACTTTTTGGAAATCTAAGGAAACAGCATGGCAAATTCACGAGGTTGTAATTACTTGGGATCAACTGTGTATTTTTTGGAGTGTAGTGCTACTATGATAATAATAGTAATAATCACATATGGAACATAACTTCAGTTTTCACAGTGGTTTATACTTTATATAATATTGCCTCATTTCAGTTTACCTAGGAATTTTCAGTGGTTGTAAGAAATGCAACTAATATGCAAAATACCAACGAACAAGTGCAATATGGTTCATATGGTGGTGTCAAATCCATGCATAGTTCATGACTTAGCTCACACAAAAGTCAATACGTTATAAACTAATAACATTTTATTGAGAAATCCATAGTCTTATCGTCATCTGTTGTAGATAACATGCACTTATTATGACTAGTTTGTGGTTAATTCTTGTACATTATCATCCAATTCTACTTGAGAAACTAAATAATACAATAAAGAGAAGAAATGTTATCGGCAATGAATCAAATTCTAATTTTGAACATGAACAAATTTTCAATGTTGTATCTGGGAATTCTCAAGAGCGTTTTGTTAGGCCAAATGAATGTACAGATATAATTGAGTTGAAGAATGAAAAAAGGAGTTATATTAATTTACAAAATTTATGTTAATATCCACAAATAAATAAACTAGGTCTATATCAAATAAAGTACAGTCAGTTACAAGAGTCTGCTTACACCTCTGTGAATGATGCAGGTAAGGGCAATATTTGGATTCAATGGGGAGGATCACATTGGAAAAGTCAGTTTCCCTCCCGTACAAGTAAGCTATCAAATAAGTGCTCTTCCTCGATTTTATTATTATCCAGCTAAAGGAGGACGACATTTCTGTCAAATATTGATTTTCAGACTTTTGTCTTTTGCCTACCATTTTTTACTTTCTCTAGTACTCTATGTATGGAGGTTTCTATTCAATTTGTGAATTCATCTTCAAAGTTTATACAACATGAAATTTGATCATTTTGCAGGCCGCTCCCTCATTTCCATCTTCATTTCCTCACTTGTTTGGGGACAAAATTAATCTTAGGTGTTTGATTCCATGTGCAATTGATCAGGTAACTTATCTTCAGGCTATCTTGATGATGTTGCTATTAAATTCAGTTATTATTTTATTTATGATATATATGTTACTGGCTTGCTACTAAAGAAAAGCTAATATGAGGTGTTGCAGGTTTGTTGCATGGAGTTTAGAATGCAAAGCATATTTATTTTAACCATGCAAAATAGATAATATAATTTTTTTTGATTACAAAGACAACCTATCCTCTTTAATGACTGCTGTGACTATGAGATCATACACATAGTTTACGTCTTACTTATGCAGATATTAAAGAGTTGAATGGCCTTTCTGTGCTTTATTTAAAATGTTGTCAATCCCTTTGCCTTAAAGAAATGTATCTACATGATGAATCACATAGAAAAAGTAGCAACAAGCCCTATAATGACACATCTTTGTTCATACATTGTATTGGTTTAATAGATTGCTATCATTATCTCCAAAACAGTTTGATTCTTGAAGTCTTTGGTTGAATATAAAATAAAAGTAGTGATCTTCTAGTAGCTGTCCATCACAAACTTTGATACAGCTTGAAGAAGCAGAAAATTAGATCATACTACTTCCCTTGCACATTAAGCTGATTTCAGAGGCAAACTATTTAAAAATCTAGCAAGTTATTTGGGAACCTCACAAATGTACGTCAAGCTGATTTTATTTTGTACCAGGCTAGAGTCTTCCTATGCCACATGACAAAAATATGACTGTGCCAAAAATGTCGAAACACATTTCAGATAATTAACTTCATTGTTCTTATTATTAGTACTCTGGCTATAGTTGGTTCAACAAAATTGGGTTTATTTCCTAGCTTGGTCACGAGGGCAAAGTAAAGGGGTTCACACTTCGAACAATACATAAGGTAAACGGAAATTAATCCCCATGGGCTTACACAAGGGGGATCTCATACACCAAATTGGCCTCTGGTGACCTAAAAACAACCTTTATTTTTTGTTTTATCGCCAAGGGGCCTGTATCAGTGGTAAAAGTACCACGACTCATTGAAAAAATAGTTCTTTGAATGAATATCTACAAGCTTCTTTTTGAAATTCTTATTGACATTTGAGTTTTAGTACTAGCTTGCACTGTTTCTAAGGTATTATTTTAAATGTTCAATTTATTCATGGCCCAGAGAAATTATCATGGACAAATGAGTTGCAAGTGTGGGCTTTTTATTATTATTATTTTTTTTTTGTGTACCTTTGTTTTTAGTATGTTTCCTTTCATGCTATGGTTTTAGATTGGGCCTACTCTATTTATTTTCACATTTTTTGTTATATACTTAAACAGGATCCTTATTTTAGAATGACACGCGATGTTGCTCCGCGAATAGGATGTCAGAAGCCTGCTCTGATTGAGTCCTTATTCTTCCCTGCACTTCAGGTTTGTAACAAGTTTATTTTTTTTTGATCGGTAAAGGCAAAGCCATATTTTATATTAATTTTGCAAAAATACATATGATTATCACAGAATTTCAAAGGATTCAAAAAACCCCTGTTCTTTGGTTCGCAGAGGGTCCTTCAAAAACAAAGCCTAGAAGCTTAGAGTTTGATCATTCTTGAAACATTTAAGGTTTAAGTCTGGAACCGAAACACATGCATCAGTTCTAATTCTATCCAGGTTCATCGACCTGTATTCAACGTTTTTCTTAAACTGAAAAATAAAAACTAATAAAAATTTACAAGTTTATTGCTTTAATATTTATGCTGTTATTTAAAGTAATTTGTTTGTATGTGTATTTTTAAGATTTTTGAAGAGAAACTGTGAAAGCTGGTGTTTACGTGGTTACTATAGAGACTTGGTTTCACTTAATTCTCACCAATCAAACAATGTGCCAATGTCATAACTCCGGGAAACAACATGTACATGTGCTTGGTAGTGAAACCAATTCAGTTTCTTAGACCCAAGACCTTCAAATTTTTTCTGAACAAGTAAGGGTTGAGGACAGGTGCTATATTTGAAGAATTTGTCATGGTAGGATGGTAAACTGTTATCAATACCTACTCGACACTTGAGAAACTTCGATTATTCAATTTGAGTAAACATTTTATTACTATATTAATGTGGAGGAAACTGATGCATAGCAAAGGGATTCCCACTCAATCAAGGGCATTATTGCACAAAGAAAAGAACCTCAAAATAGAATCAATCTGATTATACCCTAAAGTTCTTTGATCCATGGCTAATACAAGAGAACTTCTTAATGTGCATTCATTTCTATCACTCAATCAAATAGTGGTAATGCATGCTATTTTACTATTTAGAACCAAATCTGATCACCATTGAATATACTGCATAGAATTAGAAAATAACATGGAAAAAATACTAAAGAAATTGCAGTACACTTGAAAGTCCAGATGCCAAAGATTCTGGCCGGAGTCTTAGCCATCGTTACGAATTTAACAGAGGTAATCTGACACATGCAGATATATCTGACCACGCATGTGCTAGTGATATTTTCTTTACAAATCTTTAGGACTTTATCAGTTCAATATTTATAGAGATTATTAATGATTTCTACCATTTTAATATTTTGCAAGGATTATTGTGCAACTCATACTAGGAGTGGAATATGTTACACTTCTATTGATAGGGTCCATTGTTTACATGAATTATCTATATAAAACAGTCATTGTATTATCTGAGATCAGGTGACAAAACATACCATTCAGTTGAAATTCCCTACACATTCAAGCTATAGAACTTTCATTAGCCTTCAAATTTTCTGGATGCTTTTTCCACAAATAAGCTATTTGTTGAGAGTAATGGTCATGGTACATCAATATGTTTGGTATATCAAGGTATTATTTTTTTGAATACTAATGTGGGGTAGAAGTTTAGGTTTCAAAACTTTACGTGTTTGATTTTTAAAGTCGTATTGAATTCAATGAGTCATGTCTACATAGGAGAAAGCTTGTCTACATTAATAATATGAATTGTTGGTAATAAATTTCTCATTGTTAATAATTTGAAATGTTGGTCAGTGATCTGTAAACTGCGATGGTTATACAATATAATAGTATCAACATACAGATCTAAATGAAAGAAACAAGTTCTGTACTTAGTTTAGGCAATCAATTAGATGTTCCATGGTGTATCAAGGAGAGGGATGGAAGGAAATGTGTGAAAACATTTCTGGGACAGTAGGGGATAGATAGCTTTTCTTGGCGGGGGATAGTATGGGAAGACAATTAAAAATGGAAAGCTAAAAACTATAGGAAATTTTGATTATTCATATTATAAGGCATTCACCATATTCAGTATTTAATATAGCCATATTACATAACATTAGAGTTGAATTGAGATTTCATATGAGAGTTGATATACAAATTAAGAAAATTACTACAAAATGACGAAAATGTGGAAAAAAAACATAGAAACTAGACCACTTGCTACCATGCTTGATCTTTGCTAGCATCAAAATTAGAGTTTGAATTTGAGTCACTCCTTATATGAGGGACTGACTCATCCTATGGTACCCTGACCAATTCCTCCTATGCCTCAGCAATTTGGGTGGCATCCTCACAAACAAAATATGCTAAGGAAATGTTGAAAAAGTTTAGGATGGAAGAATGCAATCCTGTAAGTACACCCATGGTTACAGGGTGTAAACTAAGCAAAGATGATGACTCTCCTGAAGCGAATCAAACTCTTTACTGATCAATGATAGGAATTTTTACTCTATCTAACAGCCTCAAGGCTAGATATTATGCAAGCAGTTCGAGTTGTGGCAAGATTTCAAGAAGCCTTGAAGGAAACACATGCTCAGGCAGTAAAAAGAATCTTCAAATACTTGCAAGAGACTTTGGACTTTGGTCTATGGTATCCAAAAAGTGAAGACTTCATCCTAAAAGCATACACAGACGCTGATTGGGTAGGTTGTATAGGTGACAAGAAAAGCACAAGTGGCAATGCATTTTTTCTAGGAAATAGCCTTGTTTCATTTTTGAATAAGAAACAAGCCTCAATTTCCCTATCCATTGTAGAAGCAGAGTACATAGCAGCAGCCTCATGTTGTACTCAAGTACTTTGAATGCATCAAACTTTGAAGGACCTCAAAGTGGAATATGATCTCCCAATGTCTATATTGTGTGATAACACAAGTGCCATCAACGTCTCCAAAAATCCAGTAAAGCACTCAAGGACAAAACACATTCCTATCAAATATCATTTCTTGAGAGAACAAGTTGTAGATCAACAGGTGAAGATGGAATATGTGCCTACCAAAGAACAGTAGAAGATATATTTACAAAACCTCTACTACGAGAAACCTTTGAGTTTTGTAGACAAAAATTAGGGGTAATACCCTATCCATCAAAGGAGTAAGAAGGTGCTCTTTCCTTATCATACACTTTGCCATCGATGTCAAAGGGGGAGATGACTAGCAAGGGGGAGCATTGGAGCTAGAAGAAGCATTGAACTAAGGGGGAGAAATCTATTACGATTAGTAATTGGTAAAATATAGGATGATTTATTTACAAAGATCGAAAGATCTTATAGAGTTTACAAAGATGATGTTTCTAAATAAGAAACAATTGTAAAAATAGAAAGAATCTAATATTACAAGAGATTTACATAATTGACCATTAACAATAAGAATATAACACACTCTAACACCCTCCCTTAATGGTCAATCTGCCAACAACACCAAGCTACCCCCTAAATTTAGGAAACTTATTTGGGTTGAGAGACTTTGTGAGAATGTTTGTAGTCTGATCCACAGTTGAAACATACTGCAACTGAACTGATCTGTCTTCAACAAGCTTCGGAATAAAATGACAATGAGTTTCCACATGCTTGGTTCTTTCATGGAAGACGAGATTCTTGGCAAGTTTGAGAACTCCCTGATTATCACAGAACAAGGGAGTCGGACTTGCTTGAGATATTTGCATATCCGCAAGCATCCGACGAAGCCAAATTGCCTCACAAGCTGCCTTAACTGCTCCTTGATACTTTGCTTCTGTCGAGGAGAGAGCCACATCTTGTCACTTTTTACTAGTCCATGTGACTGCACCAGATCCCAAATTGAACACATACCCAGATGTTGATTTCCTGTAATCAACTGAACCTGCCCAATCTGAATATGTGAAACCACCAAGTCTAGGATTGTGACTCCTAGTGTAAAGAAGTCCATAATCATAAGTGCCCTTCACATAACGCAGCACACGCTTCGCTGCCTTGGGGGCTGTCATGAAGCATGAAATGTATCTCACTACAAAAATGAGATCAGGTCTAGTGGTAGTGAGATAGATGAGACTGCCCACTGGTTGCCTGAATGTTGTTTCATCCACAGGAGGAGAGTCAGACTTGGCTGACAACTTCGGTCCTTTCTCCATAGGCATGGAAGCAGGTTTACAATCTTGCATTTGAAACCTGTCAAGCAAGTTCTTGACATGCTTAGACTGAGAAACGAAAATGCTTCCATCAGTCTGCCAAACGTCAACGCCTAAACAATAATGGAGAAGCCCCAAATATGTCATGTCAAAAGCCTTGCATAGGTCTTGTTTGATGTTTGCAATCAAATGTATTGAATTGCCAGTAATAATCAAGTCATCAACATAGACAACAAGAAAGAGAACATCATTACTAGAATGTTTGATATACAGATTAGTGTTAGAAGGGCTACGCTGAAAACCATGAGCAACCAAGTATTGATCAATCTTGATGTACCACGCTCGAGAAGCCTGTTTGAGTCCATAGAGTTCTTTCATGAGTCTACATACTTGATGTTCTTTGCCGGCAACCTTGAAACCAGGAGATTCATCATTTAGACTTCTTCCTGTAACTCACCGTTGAGGAAGGCACTCTTAACATCCATCTGATGGACTTTCCATCCAAATTGAGCTGCAATAGCGAGAAGAAGACGAATTGTTCTCATCTTGGCAGTAGGAGCAAAAGTCTCCTCATAATCAATGCCCTCCCGTTGTGTGAATCCTCGAGCAACCAATCTGGCCTTGTATTTATCCAAGGTACCATCTCCATGATACTTGACCTTATACACCTATTTATCCAAGGTGTTGTTCTTCAGAAGGCTCTAGTATTCTGCGTCCATTTCTTGTTCCCACTTTGGAATCTCTTTTGCCTCTACATATGTTTGAGGCTCATAAATAATATGAATGTTGGCCATGAGAGCAAAATTGACTGTAGACTGCTGTTTGCTCTTGTTTTCTGGACGATCTACCCTCAATGAGCTCATCAGAGAGTAGAAGAACCAACATTTAGGTCAGAGAGTAGAAGAACCAACATCAGATGCAGGAGGAATAATTGGAATTGGAAGTGGAACGAGATCTGGAATAGGTGGAAGATTAGCATCATCCGAAGGAAATTCAGGTAGTGCATCATCAAATTCAGAATCTGCATCATCCCTCCCATCAGGTGAACCAAATGGAAGACAGACACCTAAATCAGAGACCTTCAAAGGCTGATCCTCAGAATTCTGCTTAGACAAGGAAAGCTGAAATGGTCCTCATTCTTCATCAAAGACAACATCATGACTGAAGATAAGATGATCAATGTCTACATCAATTAGCCGGTAAGCCTTGTGGTTGTCACTGTACCCTGTAAACATAAGCTTTTGACTCTTGGAATCCAACTTGGAGCTCTTGGCATCTGGAATCCATACATATGCTAAAGAGCCAAAAACTTTTAGATGATTGATCCTGGGTTTGCGACCAGTCCAGACTTCCTCAGGAGTCTTCCCGTTAACAGCATGTGTGGGAGACTGATTCAGGAGATAGACTGTATTGTATACTGCTTTTGCCCAATATTTCTTCGGAACATTCTTGTGTTCCAACATTGACCTTGCCAATTGTAATGGTGCGGATACGACGTTTTACAACGCTGTTTTGTTGAGGGGTGTATGGTGTGGTTAACCAATGTTTTATGCCACGTGTATCACAGGAAATGGACAAAGCAGTAGAACAAAATTCCCCCCCATTATCAGACCTAAGAATAATAATAGAAAAACTAGACTCGTTTTTTACTAAGGCCTTAAATTTCTGAAATACAAGAAACACATCTGATTTCTATCTAAGAAAGTACACCCACATTTTATGACTGAAATCATCAACAAAAAGCAAGAAATATCTGCACCTAGTAACAAAAGGTGTATTCATTGGACCACATACATCAATGTGAACCAATTGCAATACCTTAGAGGCTCACCATGAGTCACCATCTTTGAACGGTGTCCTGTGCCGCTTCCCAGCTTGACAAGCTTCACAAACTCATTGATTCTAAGTTTGAATTTCAGGTATGTACTAAATCTTCTTGAACAAGTTGAGCAAGGTAGTGAATGTTTAGGTGACCATATTGTTGATGCCAAAGACTGCTGATAGAGGAGGATTTGGCTGCAAAAGCATGCTCAAGAGAATCACCCGTATCCACAAGTTTGTATAGACCATGATCCTCGACGCCAACAGTTATAGTAGTGCAAGATGCACGATCAACAATCGAACACTTGTGTGAATTGAAGATCACATCAAGCTGAGGAGAATGCTGGATGATTTGACTCACTAAGAGAAGGTTGAGTTCCATGCCAGGAACGTAGTATACATTGAGGAATATGAGATTCCTCCCACCAGGTTGTATCTGGACGTTGCCCTTGCCGACAACAGTATACTCTTCACCTCCTCCAAAATGACTGAATTGGTGTAAGTAGAGAAGTCTGTAAACTAATCACGCTGATGAGTGAAATGTAGAGATGCACCATAATTTGTATACTAGGCAGAAGACTTCATATGGTTTGTAGGTCTTTTAGCCACGAAGGCATAAAAGGCAGACTCTTTCTGCTCTGTGTGCTCAACTACATTGGCTTCAGGTTGAGACCCTCCCTACTTCCGCTGTTCGGAAGCCAAACAATTGCGACAATCCTTGATCATGTGGCCATATTTATGACAGTAATTTCATTGAACCTTCTTCGCACCATCCTGAGACTGATTGGAGCCCTTCTGTTGAGATGACTGGGATGATTGAGATTTGCCTTTACCTTGTGAAAGGATTTGGCTGCAAAGGCTTGTTTTGAGGAGGACGAAGTGGCACTGCTACCAAATTGTTGTTTCCAATGGTCTTGTTGTAGAAGCTTGGTGCATAACTTTGGAAACTTCAGGTCAACATTCGTTGAGAGTTTCTATAAAGTGCTCATAGGATTTAGGCAGACTCTTCAAGGTGATGACTGCCATATCCTCTTCCTCCATTTTCCGACCAATAGCTTTGAGCTGATCTCGAATGTCCTTAATCTTCGCGAGATGCTCCTGTAAGGACATACGTTCATCCATTATGATGGAGAACAATTTCTTCAAGAAGAGCACTCGGCTCTTGTCGGACGTGTCATGCAATTCCTTCAGGTGCTTCTAGATATTTGATGCTGACTTGCCAGAGGGAATCTGAGGCAACTGGTCATCTGTGACAAAGAGCTTGAGGAGCATGACGACTTCTCGATTCCGCTCATCATACTTATCCTGATCTTGTCCGATTGTGGTAGGAAGAGACCCTTCCCAAAACGAGATCATCAAGACAATGATATTCAAAAATCATCAACATGCGCTGCTTCCAGGTGTTGTAATTCTTGCTGTTGAATCTCTGAATTGCCTTACAACATTAAATTGGTCAATGATGCCATTGTGCATGCTTTTTGAAGCACGAAAAACGAGAAAATCTGAAAAGGCGAAAAAACTGAAGCAGAGGTAGAATCAGGTACATAATTCAAAAAGGATAAAGTACGACTTACACGGTTCCCAAGGTAAAATTTTCAGCAGACCCAAAAAATTTTGACGAAGACCCAAAAAAATATGGGAAAAACCCACCAAAAGTCTGGCCTTAAAATAATTTTTGGCTAAAAACAGAGGGTTTTCTGTAAAACCCTATCCGCAGGTCGGAATGTAGCAAAACCCAGAAAAATTCCAAAATCGCAGCATGCAGAAATCACACAAAACACCGTATGAAATCTGCAGAGAAAGTACTGCCAAAAAACGTGGAATTGCGTCACAGGTCGTACAAATCTATTGAAGAAGACCTGGTTGCAAAAAAATCGCGAAAAATCGTGTTGATGACTGTTGCGTGGGCTGCAAAAAAGCAGAAAAAATGTGGAATTTTTGTCGTGCGCAGAAACAAGTCACCCACGTCAGGCGGAAAACAATTTTGCCGGTGAAAAAAAATGCAACACGATTTAAAATCGCATAGAGTCTGCACGAGGTTGCGACAAACAACAGAAATTTCCGCATGGCACAAAAAGATTCACGGGTAACCTAGGTTGCGATGGAAAAAGAACTAACACCACCAAAAAAATCCCGTCGAAAACTTGCAAAAAAATATTTTCGAAAATCTGTGCTTAGAAAAACGTTTTTCAAAGCTTGAAAAATTTCTCAAAAAGAAATCTTTAGAAAAATGAATTTTTACTTATGCGCTCTGATGATACCATATTACGATTAGTAATTGGTAAAATATTGGATGATTTATTTACAAAGATGGAAAGACCTTATAGAGTTTACAAAGATGATGTTTCTAAATAAGAAACAATCGTAAAATTAGAAAGAATATAATATTACAAGATATTTACATAATTGACCATTAACAATAAGAATATAACATATTCTAACAAAATCATTTATAGGTTGAGCTTGCCATCAATGACAAAGGGGGAGATTATTGAAAGGTTGTCATTCATGTCAATATGACTCCTATGCAATCAAAGATCATCATTCGTGTTACTTATACACAGAGATCAGATTGGTGAGATCAGTTCATCATTTGTGCTACTTGTATATAGAGATCAGATTGGTGAGATCAGTCATCATTTGTGCTACTAATACATAGAGATCCAATTGGTGAAGATTGGACTAGTGCAGTCACAGAGCTCCGATAGGTAAAGATCGGACTGACTAGTGCAGTCATTTGTGCAGATTTATACAGTTCTCTTCTGAAGCAGATCGGATAAAGTAAAATGATTAGTGTTTGACTAAATTTAGTTAATATGTTAATATTAACATTAATACTACAATTTGATAATAATGATCAAATCGTTAATTTTAAGGATGTCACGTCTTTCTGAAAAGCTATGACCTAATAGTAATACAATCCTTGAAGAAAATTTCATGTATTAAGTAATGAATAAATGAAAACAATTTGGGGTGCGGTTTATGATAAGGCACGATTATTACAAAGAAAAAATACTATCTCAAAGAGTTGCAATTGGGCTAAGTATTTTTATTTGTTTATTAAACAAAACAAAAGGACATGTCTATCAAATAAGACATGAGTCTTATTGTGGAAACGTATATCTTGAAACCAAGAATGGAATGATCTGTGTTGTTGTGAAAAAGGCTCAAGGAATATCAAGGAGAGGAATAAATAAAATTGAGACTGCAGACATTAGGACCAGATTCTTGATCTGAGTTATATCAGATTTGATGACAGAATCCTATGAAGAAATTGTGATTAATTCACAGCAGAACTGGAGAATGTATTGGAGCAGATTATAAAAGAGACATTATGTTTATATGGTGACAGATTTTGAGAAAGACATAATAGAACTGGTAATCAGACTTTTTGCAGATTTGTGTGAACAATATATCAGTTGAATGAGGGGTTGGTGCCTCTATGTTGAATGAGGGGTTGGTGCCTCTATAAGTTGTAAAGACTATTGTTCATATAAAGCAATTTTTTTGCCGTGGTTTTCTCCCTATTCATGGTTTCCACGTATATATTGTGTACTTGTGTTCTTTGCATTTATGTTATTGCATTATTTGATTAATAAAGTTTAAATTTAAAGAAGTAAGAGTTATACTGATTCACCTCCCCCTCTCAATATAACTGTGGGCGTAACACTAGCAACATAATTGCAGCACCAAATCTGCCTAACACTTGCAACATAACTGCAGCACCAAATCTGAGGCATTCCCCCTCAATCTCACTTGGGGCACTAGCCTCAACCTTGTTGGGGCATTTCTTTTGAACCTCCATTAAACTAAAGTCCCGAGTAATAGACCATGAATCATGATCACAAAAATTACAAAATACATAACCCCCTATTGCAAATATTTGCATTTCACAATTAAAGCTATAATCAAGGTATATCTTGTTTCATACATTGGACAACTTGTTTAGTATACAAGGATTGCCATTGGCAAAGTTGGCATACTATAATCATTATACTGCTGAATACTAGTCATAGCTGGCAGGAAATGCCATTTTCATAGTGCAAAAATGTATCAATCATGGTAGATATTATTGTTGCATCACTGTCCATGACATATGTTAGATGCTATGTAGGTTCTTTTGAGCCATATATTTATATTTTTAATTTTGATATTTGGTTTGATGCTATGGATTTCCTAATCCATCCTAATCCAGGAGATTTGTATACATTTGACAATATTAATATTTTCAAATTTATATATCTATTATGTTGTTTCATTCAGCTAAAAAGTAAAATTTGTTTTTATACTCATGTTATTGATGGATACTTGTGTATATGGTCAAAGTAGCTTCTATTTGATTAGTTTATGCTTTATTGTGTCTTTAAATTCTATTTACTAAACGGTGCATGAAATAAGTTTTAAATCCTTAAAAATTGCTATATTTCATGTTTTTTTTCAATTTGTTGAGTGTTTGTCTAGTTTGAGTCTAAGTAAAAAATCAGCTTGCTGAGTCTGAGTCTTGTAACTAAGGTAATTAGGTCCCACTAGACTCTTGCAAGTTGACACTAGAGCTGCACCTGGGATTTGGTGCTGCAATTATGCTTCTAGGAACTGCACATTGAGGTTTGAAGATGATAAATCAGTCTACCTAGTCAACTGCACACCTAGTTGTTACTGTCTCGAGGGTTTCGTCTGAAGTGGTGTAAAAATGATGAATTACTTTAGAAAATTCGTCAAAAAGGAGATGATGTGCCTATCCCACCACAATCCTTTTTACACATGCTCAAAAGGGTTGTTAGGATGAAAGAGTCTGCATCTAAAATTGAAATTTGAATTTGAATTTAATAGTATATTTGATATTTTTTAGATAAATTTAATTATATTTGATATTATTAGTTTAATTTACTTGAATTTATTTTATATATATATATATTTTTTCGGTAAAAAGGCCTAGGCCGTATTTTATTGATAGAAAATGTGAATTTATTTTATATTAATAATAAATATATAAATATTAGGTTTGTGTTGAATAACATAGTTTGTGGGCTGATGTTGCCCTCAAGGGAATGGGGACATAACAACTTTTATATTGAATTAAATTTGGTTAACTTGATAAATTGGTTGAGGATTTAGTTGTAAAAAAGCTGAAATGACAATCTAGAATGGTTAAGACTGAAAAAGGGAATTTGATTATTGAAACAACTATATTCCGCTAGAAGATAATGTTATCTTTATGATCAGATTAATGAAATGTAGATGTAAGACAATTCAAACAAAATCGCACAGCATATACCCTGGGAAACCTTCCAACTTGAAGGTGAAAAACCCAGCAACAAAAAATCTCTGATTATATATATCAAATATAGAAAATTCTTTACAAGATTGCTTCATTCCTTGAAGCTTTATGTATAAACGAATTCTCCCTAGACTGCTGTATGTATAATCCGAACTGCTGTAAGATACACAGATTGCTTATGTTATTCAATCTGACTTGTATAATGTTGATCTGCCTTGCAGATGATGTACTATCTGCTGAGTGTGAGTTGATCTAATGTGAATGCCAAGCGATTGCTGAAGATGATGAATGAATTCGATCTGCTATAGAAGGAAGTTGATCTGCTTATTGTGATTATATTCGATGCCAAGGAAGGGAGATATAATCTTTCTTTATACCCATCGATAGCGACCCTTCCCCAAGGGTCGACACCCTTCAAAGGAACACGTCCCAATGCAAGGGGTTGGCGGACTTTCAAGTCGGCCCTATTAGTTATATAATTATTAAACATTAGCAAATTGTATATGCGAGTCGGCATGTAATTATATCATTTATATTTAATAAATCGGTTCATATAAATGTCTAAGGCTGATAGGCTACTTAGACATTTATATCATCTATGTCGGCCTGAAGGAATCCGACCATAGCTACATAACATTAACAGATAAACCCATCCAGTTTTTAGGGCCTGCTGATTTATAGATTAGTGGGATAGATTTGGGGTCAAGTACTAGTCATGGAGATGTGAATATGGTAGAGGTTGTCATAGGGAACATTAAGGAGAAGGTCGTTAAAGATGGAAAAGATAAGACAATCTTGATGGTTGAAGTTAAGCAACTTAGAGAATATATTGTTCATCTTTTATGATCCACTTCAAAGCCCACAATGTTTATGCCTTAGATTTTGGATTCTACCAAAGATCAAAAGTGTGTGGATCAATTAGTCATTTATAGAAATAATTTGGAAAAATGGATAGAACGCTATTTTAATTATTAAGGTACTATTTTTGAGAACATCTTGTTATTTTGTGTTTTGTCTATGTTACTATTTTGCTTTCTTAGGGTCAGCATGAGTTACAAGTATAACTTACAATCACAAGGATTATTAGTTAATATGTATTGCAAATGAGGAGGTTGGAGAAAGGTAAGAGGCTATCAAGCTGAAAGTTTAGTTGCAAGTGCCAAGAAGTTTGATTGCCCTTCTAAGATGTTGGCCCAATGGGTGGACCATTTAGCAAAAGGATTCCTTTGCCATGTTTACTACTATCATTGATACAAATGGAACACAAAAGGTTATGGGGAAGTCGACATTGGAAATGCAATATTTGCTTTCTTGATTGGAGGAACAACATTACCAAGATGAATGCACATATTCTTCATATCATTTGCGAAAGGGATGGGGTTTGCAGGGAGCTCACAATTGGGGTGAGATTTATTAGATTGTTTCAAGGAGACTTCTTTACTCCATTTTTACCAAACACTTCCTCTAGGACTTCCATCCAGATTTTTAGTTCTAAACTTTTTATAGTTTCATCTTATGAGGTAAGTGAAATGGAGCCGGAGTGGAAATGAAAAGACATGCATTCAATTTCCAATCTAGTTATGGATATGTTTAATGCACAAGATTGAGACCAAGAAGATAATGCCAATGGCATTCCATTCAATGTTGCTCACTTTCTTTATTTCAAGGAGGCTATAGCTTAGGTAGCCAAAATAGGTACATTTTATGTGCATTTTGGGGACAAGAAGTTAAGGGCCATCATCTTGGACAAAAAATATTTTGAGGTGAATTTGTTGATAGAGGATATGAAGGAGATGAAGACCACATGTTTCTCATTGTTGTATTGTGATCCTGGGTGGATGGATAGATATTAGACACCATCCACTCATTAGTATTATAGTCTCATGTAAGGATGGGCCTTACTTTATTTGAGATGATTGGTTGTTTGGGAATTGACAAGGATGCAATGTTTCAATTTTATATCTTGAGATGCTATTGACAAGATTGGTCCTTCTAATGTAGTGTAGGTAGTTATTGATGAACATATGGGTGTAGATTATTAGACAAATTGGTTGAGTCCACCTATAGTCACGACTTACACCTACTAGATCTCTTGTTGTGTGCATGCCATGTACTCAAGGACATTGGCAAAATTGAGTGTGTCAAGATGGTTGTGATGGATGCAAGGGAGGTGTAAATGTTCATTTGCAACAACCACCCCTCTTTGACATTGTTTCGGTCGTTTTCAAGCATGAAATTCCTCAAACTAGTTGAGACCTGAATTATTTCATACTTCTTTAATTGTAGAGGATGCTTAAGTTGTAGGAGACCTTGCAACTTATGATCACCATACACAAGTGTACTAGTTTGGGGGGAGTCCAAGAGAGAGGAAGGCAAGAGGGTAAAAGAGGTTGTGGTTATAAATGTGTTTCAATTAGATGATAGATGCACCGCATCTATGCATTCCCAATTTTTAATTTCATTAGATATAGGGATTCCTACAATCCTAGCCTAGTATTATATGATTGTTTTTGTTTTTGTACATAGTTAAAACCAAAAGCAATCATACAATTCTATGTGGACCATGGAAAACTTATGCATACTATAGTCCTACCGAGTCTTGGTGAAATCTATAAATGCATTGATAGCATGCTTGTCTAGATGAAGATCACTATTGTAGAGTGATACCCCACCCTTGAGTTCTTCATCAAGCATTCCCAACCCATTGTTTAGTAGAGGTGGGAGAAGCTGCACACATCTTTACACATGGGCAAATGTATTGTTAATCCGAAATAGTATGTGAAAGGATAGGTAGAGTTGTCCTCACTGATGTTGACAAATATAAGAACAACCTCATGAAGGCCTCAAAGAATGTTCAATTTAGAAGAAGCTTCAAAATCTAGAATAGAGTGGATCAAGCTTATTAAATTCATTGGTTATATGAGTTTGGCATGGATAGATAGGGTCAGGTTGGCATAAAAGAGGCTAGACAATTGGCGATGATTATATGGTCCTTCAAGATTGCATACACCTCATTTGCCTCCTGTCACATGTTAGAAAGTGATTTGGAAGCATTGCTTGTTTGTAATAGCACCTTATCATAAGAAACTAGCGTATTTGTTTACAGTGGAAATCTGATTGAACAACAAGCTTGACTGTAATTCCCAAGTTAGTTTTAGTTTGCTTCATTAACTGCAAAAAGAATATAACTTTTATTTCTCTTCAAAAACTACAAACACATATCAAAATACATCTTCTGCAACTTCTGTCTAGTTCTGAAAGACCACCAAAAACACAGGAAAAGATAGTTGATTGAATTAAAAATTAACCAGCAGGTTGTTACAGAACAGTTCTCAGTAGTTCCACCTGGGGTGGGACATTGCATAAAAGTTCAAATATAAATTTTGTATATAATATTTTAATAGCCACCTTCCTACCATAATCCCCTAATCTAAAAAATCTAAAAAAAAATTTGCGCTCTCCAAAACCCCATCCTTGAAACTCAGAGAAACATTGTAAATTCTTCCCTGAAAGATATCATAGTTTTGGAAAATGTAAAGCAGTTTTGTCAAAAATCCTTAAAGTGTCCACAAAGTTTGCCTTCAAATTCAAGTTGGAACCTTCTTCACTATGGCAGGATTATGACATGGCAAGGACAAAAGGATGCAGTTGTGGCCGAAATTGGCATCTATAAGGACCTCTTTATAATAAATGTCACTGCAGCGGCAACTGAAACTTGCCGCCCTTATGCCTAAGCAACAATTCTTTCAGCCTGCTATTGAAGGTCACCTACAGTTAGCCTATTGAAAAATTCTATGCCTTAGGCTGTGAATTGGGTTGTCAATTTCAGACAATCACACTTTTGGAATCATAAGTCTCTTTGACATATAATGCATGCAACGTTGTAGGCCAAAACTGCCATGGAAATGTTACGAGGGGGAATACTTCAGCAGTAGGTCTCTCTTTCTGTAGGATTAAGGTTTGCCTTTAAAAGTGCAAATAACCTTGTGGGTTTCAACTTCTATGTGCAAGTTATTTTCTATCGATCATTTTCTAAATGTTAAAAATGGCACTAATGCAAGGGTTAATTTTCATGAGTGAGAAAAAATGAAGTTCTATTAATGTTTAGACCAAAGTAGGTGAATGGTACTCTAGAGATCAATTTACAGTAGCAAGTAAGGAGCGTCTTAAAAAACTTCCATACTTGAAAAGTTAACTAACTGCTACAATAATGATAGACCCTAATTGGAGATGGTGGACACAAAGTTGCCAAGGCCTGTAAAGTATGTGGAGTCATATGCTACAATATGATGCCAACGAATTTCAGTGGCTTTGGGCCTGTTCCTTTCTATCGGAGAGATTATATTAGGCTATGCTTCAAGATTTAAGTACTATTATTGAAGGCATTCAGTTCTATCTTTCATGTAGGATGATTATAAAAGAAGAAAATAGATAATTATGAAAGTTCCTGGCTACTAATAGTATTGCAGTCATTCACCTTCACAAGCTTTTCTTTGTAATTAGCAAACATTCAAGGAAGTTATCAAATGATGCAAGAGACTCTTTAAATGCTACTTTGCTATACTCACAGAATCTCTATGTCAAAAGCAATCTAGAAGGTCGTATGTAAGGCAAATTTAATAATTTGATTAATCTTATCTTTCTACTTATTTTGTCATAAAGTAAGGCAAAGACTTAGCAGACTTTCACAAATTTTAAATAAAGTGCTAGACATATCGTGTTACCAATAACATTGTACCTAGCAAATTAGTTAGAGTGAATTTAAAGGTAGTATTATTATCTGCAATTCCCTTGGATCATAACATGCAATTGAATGCATAATTATTGATCAAATGTTAGGAAACAATTACATTCATTTTTATGGTTTAATTTATTGTTATTGAGTTTACACTGACATAAGTTCTAATCAATTTTTAAAAAAGCATAAAGTCATCACTTGTAAGAGAAGAAGTTGATAAGTCGAACATTCAGATATGTTATAGGATCCACAGATGGTATAACTTACACTAGATGACAAAGGTATCCCTTTAATGAATCAATATCAAATAAACTACACGTGGAGCCAACTATGATTGAAGGATTAATCTAATTGACACAAATCAGTATGTACCAATATATACCCAAAGATAGTTTCAAATCTAAGTTACTGGTTCGAATATGCCGGTATGGCAGAATTGTTTTTGTGGTTGGATTTGTTCTGGGTATGTCTGTACAAAAAACATATTAACATCATCCATATACTCATACACTCATATTCACAGCTTAAAAACTGGAATTAAGAATAACCCATAACATGCATATAATAAAGAAGACTGCAATAAAAATTAAACATACAACTTGGATGTTAATTTGTCAAACCTGAATGTCATGATACCTATTCATTGTTCAATATTAAAACAAAAAAACAGTAATCAAAATCATATGGGTCTTTATAAAGATCATCATTGTTAGTGATATTAGATGATATATATAAATTAGCAGAACCACGAGGACTGCCATTGACACTTGCTCTAAAAGTATGCTGGTTCTCTGAATTCTCAAAAATTGCAGATTGTTGGGCAGCAGTAACATCCAAGTCAGCTTGCTGTGGTTTACATCTCACAACTTTGTTGCTTCTTGCTCTAGTCATTCTAATTTTTGTTTGTCTGAAAGGTGGAAGCTGGAATGCATGTTTGCTAACTCCTCAGCCTCCTTTGCTGCCAATTGGTTACACTTTACTAAGTGGTACTCCGATTCCAATTCCACTTAGATGAAGATGAATTGGCGACCTGTTGAGGAAAATTTAGAGAGTTAGAGTTATAAAATGATTAATCAAACTTCAAACTTGACAAATATTATGTCAAAAATGAAAACTTGAAATTCAGATAAGAAATTAAAATCTTGCAATAAAACTTTGATTGCAAGAGGTTATAGGTGTTGGAGTTTTTGGCCATGGAAGTACCATCCATTGTAAGCATTCTTCTTATATTTGTTGTGAAGAGTGGAAATACTTTGACTATTGGAGTGTACAAAATTGACAAACCCATTCATAACTACATCCTCCACATTAGGATCAAGGAATAGTCTAGCAAATGTTAGCTTGTACTCTTCATTGACTTCCATATTGTTGTATGGTGCAATTCTCCTTGGCAAGGAAAGGACCTTGTTATTGAAATGTTTTGGAGTCCATGAAAAGGCAAGAAGATGTAGTGGGGTGGTCATTTTCTTCTACTGCTAAAAGAAATTCTCTGCACCTGTTTGAAGAAAATTCTTTAGGATATTGCTTATTTTCATTTATGTTCTTCATCTTCTCAATCATGAGTCTTTACCACCATGTACCCCTCCCAAGTATCGCTTATTGATGTTAGTTAAATGCATAATACTCATGTTGGGCTCAACGAAAATAAGAAGATATTCCACACAATCCCACCAAGTATCATCAAAGATCATTTGTTTGATATTCGTTGCCCTTTTGGTGATTTCCTCCATTTGGACCAAAGTTGGTTGATGTTAGAAAGCGCTTCCTACACCTTCACAAGTCATTTCAAGATGATTGCATTGGAGGCAAATCAGGTCTTAGCAAGTTATATGAAAATAAAAAGCAAAAGAAGAAAACATATTTATATTAAAAAAATAAATTACTAAAGTGAAAATTAAAGTTGTATTGTTTCATTTACCTCCAACAGCTCTAGTTTGGAGAACGATCTCAATATGACTTACAACATGTGGTTGGTGGTAAACATTTGGATTTGCTTGGCCTTAATATACACTTGTTTGATCTAATCAATTTTTCTGTTCATATTTTGAAGGAGAGGTTTGAGAGAGTGGATAGTGTAAGGTATCTAAAAAATGTGCAAATAATGTGCCTCGGCCCTCAACCAACAAACAAGCTGCTCTACAATTTTATGTGTTGTTCGCTATGATTTGGACGATGTTATTAGGGCCCCAATTGTGGCTTCCAAAAACATGCCTCTTTTAGGGGACATTGCAATAACATTTATCAAGGGCTGATACTTGGCATCCTTCCGTTCATCATAAGAATGTACATCTCTGTCTCGATCCATGAATAATGGACTTTGATGATTCTTCTACAATTTTAACCTCCTCCGTCAACAAGGCATTGCACACCTTCTCAAAACCCAAGCCCTTGTATCTTTTTAGAATCTTATTAATCTTTCTTACCGTGTCTTATCAAAATGGTGACCAAATAACATAAAAGACTAACCATTTGCATAGACACATAGATTGTGATGTGTTTATCAACAATCTTCATGATTGATTTTGAAATGTCTTTTTCAATGACCACTTTGTTCTCTTATGTGTAATGAACTCTTTTTCATGTGTGGTCAAAAATAGGTGGCTCTCTATAGCAATTTAAGGAATATTAAGAGATCAGCAAATAGGGGACCTCCTTGGTCAAGATCCTTTCTTTGCCAAAGGATGACTTGTTCTAAGGGCAATTCTTTTGTTTGCTTGCTTTTGCTCTCTAATATATTCCAACACTCTTTTTGTTGGTGTAGTTGCATTCTTCTTGCTTGAACGAGATTTGATGTCCATGTTAGGAATACCACACAAATGGGATTTCACTTGCCAATATGAGTTTGTATATTTGACATCACACAGACTACAAATACATACATACCCCCCCTCATTTGGAAGCTGCTGTATAATGTCAACACACTTCCACAGGGGTGAATCTGAGTCTATTTTGAAGTGGAGTTGTCTCATAGAGCTAGAGCTGGTTGCCATTGTAATCCCTATGACAAGAAGTGTGGAAAACAATAAGAACATATATGATGTCACCCGACTCTTTGAAATCTTGAAGAATGAAAAACAAAAGAAAACAGTTAATCTGTAGAAGAAAAAAACCTTACTTCCAATCCAAGAATCTTCCTCCACATTCTCCTTGGCAGCAAAGAGGCTCTTGCACACACATAGGAAGAGGAATCCAACAACCTCTTCAAAACATTCAATGATCAATCACCAGCATCGAATATGCAATGACAAGCAAGGAAGAAAGTTTAGCAAGTGTATTCAGTTTGAGTGTTTTGTATTAAAATTAGGTAAATGTGTTTGTTTTTGTGTTGAGTTATTTTTTATGTTGACCAGTCAATATAGGAGGCTAACAAAGGAATATAAACACTTTATTTTGGCACCTAGTCTTGCCTGGGTTCTTCATGGATCCTCCCAACCGCTACTGGATTTACCTAGGTGCACTCTACAACATACCTAAGCAAATTGGGGTATGCTTGGAAGGATGTTCTTAGAATCGAGAGAGGATCCATCTCAGAATCTGGACTAGGTAGATACAAGACCTAGAACTAGGCGAACTAGTAACTTAGTTCTAAATGGCATGCTATATAAACGAATTCCCAAATCCTAAATTTGGAATTTTTTCAATATCTGCACTTAATGCCTCAATTACACATGTATCCAAGCTTCTTGCAACTTGATTTTAATGGGATTGAAATGCACTTGGAATTCCTGGGTATTGACAAGGTTTTGTAATGTTTGGTGACATTTTATTTCCTTTTGATGTATTCAGATTTGTTCATGCATTCTATCCATTTATTTCCTAGCTTATCCTTTACTATTAGTGACATTGTATTTGTACTTCAAAAAACAGTAGTATGTTGGAATACCTTTCACCAAAAGTGGGTTTGGATATTGATTGCATTCTATTACATATCTGATGATGTTATGATCATTGTGAGTTATAAGCATCAGATAACAGTGTATTCCACTGGTATATCCCATGCACCATATTTTATGTTTTCTGTGCCCTAGTGCTTTCTCTTATTTTTGAGTCTCCTTTGCCAAATTCGGACCATTAAGCAGTGGCTGCAGGATTCCTATTGTCCTTTGACAAATTTCCTGTAGCTGTTGGACCCTCTGTTTGTGAATTGGATTTATCCTCTTTCGACTTATGCTGACCACTTTTGTTCCTTCTGCTATGTTTGTGGTTCTGTTACTGCCTATGCAACTTGTTTATCTATCTTTGTAAATTTCTATTTTTGGAAAGTATACTATGATATTGAAGTCTTGCAAAATAAAAATGTTACAGCAACTGACTTCTTGTCAAAAGGATCTGACAAGCTTTGGAAAAGTAGCAGCAGCTGTACAAGAATGGAGATGATACAAAAAAACAGAGTAGAACGAACTTGGATCAGGAATATATTAATAAGAGTTGTGAGCAATTCTTAGAATAAAGAGATTCCATTGAGAGCTATCGTTGTTAGAATTAACAAACAAGAAAGTAGTATAGAGCAATTTTGTATTTTCTTTGGTGCAAGCTTGAAAGAAATTCAATAGTTTTAGCAAAGATTGTCCAAAAGAGTGAGAATTTCAAAGCTCATGGCACTTAGAAGCACAATATTTAGTTGGCAGCGGAAAGCTTTGATTGGGTCCTTCAATTGCAAGTGTTTTTTCTCACATGGTAGTGTTCTCTTTCTTGGGAGCAAGCTGAGAAATGCTTGCTGTAGGGGTGCTGGTTTGTAGAGTGTAGAATTCCAGTCACCTTGCTTAATGGTAGCTTCAGTAGTGCTCTTCTGCCTGTGGATGGCTCAGAAGTTTGTGCTTATGTGACGACCATTTTGCTTTGTTGACTCATCTTTTTTCAGTGAGGATTTTCTCTATCGCCTCTATAGTTTTGGAGTTTCTGAAAGTTGTGAGGTAGGTAATGTATCCACTCTGCTGCTAGTGTTAACTGTGCAGAACTTGGATGCATTTGTACTGTTTTTGTATATGGTTGATGATTATAGAAATACATTTTTCTAGAATTTTTTTTTTTTGGATTAGATATCAAAAAAGCATTACATAGCTTCAGCAAAAAAGACTGAGTTCAGCAGTAGTCGGGGCACCAATAGAAGGTGCATATACAAAATGCACAATTAACGTGCACCTCCAAAAAAACAGGGATTACAACTGTTGTACATATTTATAAACAAAATTGACATTATAGCATATTAATCAACAGCTAAGGAAGTAGGATTTCAGCATCTGGTGAGTTGTTGTTGCCCATAAGTGGGAGCCATGCCACCCAGCCCATAGCTCCTTCCTGCCATACTTCCACTCGACCATCAAGTAATTCTTTCTTATGAGGATGAGAAGTGCGCTCAGTGATCAGATCAGCCTCCTCCTGGATGATCTCCATATGCATTTGTCTACGATCCAATTGCCTCATGAAGGCTACCAAAGCTTGTTCAAAAGCTGCTTTGCCTGGTTCATCTCTTTCCCAAGTGAACCCGTGTGATAGTTCACGGATGTACACAGTAGTGGCCCCATCCTTGATCCATCTGTCAAACTTGTCCGAGTCAAGTTTAAGCACAACAGTGACCTGCACAGAAATAGAATGAGCAATGCGTCTCCTAAGAGACTCAGTGAGGTGCCTGGTATTGCTATTAAAGATGTCATCATTGCGATACTTCCATATGAGCCACATTTTTCTAGAAATTCAATAGCCATACCTTCAGAATAAACTTTAAGTCCCTCATCCTAGATACTAAATTTATCTTTGTACAACTCACATGTATGAGATAATTAAATAGGTACTGGAAAAGATGGGGTTAAAATACAACAAAATTCTATTAGTAATTTTTATGAGATATATACTTCTTTTATACAGCGGATGTTATCTTGCTTGAGATATATTTAATATTTTTTAGAATAACCTTTTACTTTTGTACGCCCCTAAGGCACCAGCAAAGACATCGCTTATTATATCTTCAGTTGGTAAACATATGAACCAGAGTTAAAAGTTGGTAAATTGCCTTTTTTGCTTCTCCATTTTTTGCTACCTTTCTTACTTCCAAAGTTTCAAATAAGAGTTTCACAATATTTGCTTTGGTTTTTTCATATTTTTTCAGGGTGAGACAGGAAAGATGTCTGCAAGTGATTCTACCACAGCAATCTATGTTACTGATTTGCCCAAGGAGATCAAGAACAAGGTGATGCCCGACAGAGTTGTTTTACAAGATTGCCAGTTAGGGTGACATCAAATAATTATAAGTTTTGGCATGCCTAGTAACACAAAGTAACAATAATGCCTTTTTCTTCTCACAATGGAATTTGGGAGCTTTGTAGTTGAAATTAAAATAAACTTTAGGTTGGACAACAAAATTATATTGTAGATATTTATATTTCTGCTGAACAGATCTGAAAATCTCTTAGGAGATAAGCATTTATGATGGAAAGTGAAGTGCTTAGTAAATAGTAGAAATACTAAGAGGAAATACAGATGAAAACTAAGAGGAAATATAGATGAATACGCATACTGATATACGTTCTTGGTCTGCAGGTGAACAAATATGCCTTTTCAGGAGGTGGAGATACAATAGAAATTCACAGAAAGTATGGGGCAAATCTTGAGGTATTATCTCCTTTGAAAATCATTAGTTTCTTTTGGTTGAGCCATTTTTTCTAGTTTTTCTCAAATATTCCAGGATTGGGGGACAGGTTTCTTGGGACAGCAGTATTTTAACAAACAACAACAGTTGACCAATGATAAGTATCAGCTATAAGTTATAACAACTAAACAATGCCAATTGTTGAATCATACATGAAAATGTAATAATTTGACAATGATCATAGTAGCTGAAAATCGGAATCCATTACAAATAAATTGAAGTTCAAATTACTGACTAGAGTCTACAAATGACAAGTATCAAAATGAGAAAATTGAATTGCCAAAACAGATGTTTGTAGCTGTTTTTTTTTGAGCAACAAGCTGGAAAATCAGTCATCATCATCACTGACTGGATTAGGATATATAGAAAATTGCTCATCATTGGAATTTTTAGAAGGATTGTATCATCTTGCAATATGCTCCCAATGCCATCCAATCTTGTTTGCACATCTTGCTCATCATCAACTTGTTGTGGCTTCGCGTCTCCTTAGGCTTTACATCCCATCATATCACTAGGCTTTACTTCTACTCAGGGGTCTTGTGATCAATGAGATGCAAGGCATTATATATTGCAGCAATCTTTTCTGCTCTTTTAGATGCAAGTTTATTCCTCTTTAGTGAGTGGATAAAGTTATATGCAGACCAATTTGTTTCAGCAATAGAGGAACTAGAAACTTGTGAGAGAAGACAAATGGCAAGTATGCTCAACAATCTTGGAGGTCCATAGGTTCATCGCCAACTTGCTTGGCTTTTGCTGAAGTGTCCTTATCAATCCTCGCCAAATTCTTGAAGCCATATTGATTGCTAAACTTAATTTACTTAATTCTGATTAATAGAGCTTTGTGTGGGGTATATTGTTTTTTGAAGGCCTTCATAAGTCTACTTGTCACCTTATGGTCATCAATGGGAAGAATTTTACCGAGTCTTTATGGATACTATTGATGTGTTTTTCATGCACGATCGAACACCGAATAAAGTATTGAATATTCTATCCTCTCTTGAACAATAATTTAGAGCATTCCAAGAAAGAAGTTCATGATATAATGTCATTAATAAAATAGAGACTTTATTTTGCTAAGAAAAACGAAGTCTCTAATTCACAACCCTAATTATAGAGAAAGCAAAAATGAAAATAGTGAAAGGTGCTAGGAGCTGAACTATCCCCAACAAGAGAGCAAACATTTAAAGCTAAATGTGGTTGGATGTAGGAAGAGGTTAGAGAAAACAGTTCAATGCATAGCATGATAGGGACAAAATATCTGCAGGGTTTTGGAAGGCGAAGGATAATGGTAGAGAGAGGTATGCGGTGGAAGCAAAATTTTCAAAAAGGGTCAAGGGGTTGTGGCTACTAGACTTGAAAATAATGCCAAATGAACTTTTTCCAGAAATGAACGAGGGGGAGCCTTTGGTCATTTGATGAAGAAAGGGAGCCTTTGGTCATTGATGAAGAAAATTCTTTCCAACTTTCATTTCCTAGGTATAATGTAGTGTGTTATTCTCTTTTCTTAGATTTGTGGGAGGCTATTTCAGTGTTCATTTCCAAATACAAGGCTCTCCTGAAAATGTTCATTCGATGGCATTGAAGATGAATTGGGATTATGGAACGTGTATGAGTAGAACTCGCCCGTGGCACCTTTTTTCTAGAAATGAACGAGGGGGAGCCTTTGGTCATTTGATGAAGAAAATTCTTTCCAACTTTCATTTCCTAGGTATAATGTAGTATGTCATTCTCTTTTCCTAGACTAGTGGGAGGCTATTTTCAGTGCTCATTTCCAAATACAAGAGTCTTTTGAAAATGTTCATTCAATGGCATTGAAGATGAAATATGGAAGATGAATTGGAATTATGGAATTTGTATGAGTAGAACTGGCCCATGGCACCTCGGTACATACTGCTGTCTAGACTTTTAAAGTTGAAAGTACCATATCATTATATACTGATAGCTTCTCTTTTCTTGGGTGTAATGTATTGCACACTCTTCACCAGGGATGGTGGGAGAGTATTAGAGTGTTCATTTTCACATGGTAGTATGTTCCCAGAGGTTAATTTCTATGGTATCAAAGATGGAAGCTGGAGGATACATTGAAGATACGGAGAATTTAATGTTTAATTACTATGTATAATTGGCACACCCTATGACATATCCCTGTCTAGATACTGGATACATTAAAGTACCATCCCTTATTATAGCTATGCCACCTGCATGACCTCTGGGAAAAGAAGCTAAACACTGTGGAAGGCCAAAGATGATATAATTTGATCATGCTCTTTTTCTGAAATTGTAACTCTTGAAGCTTGAGGCAGGATGGTTTTGCCTTGGCTTATCTATGTTCGCAGTTGGTATTTATTTAATGGTATTCCATGAGAAGATTCTAACCAGGTGAGTTTAGATGCAAATTTATTCAAGGTTTGATAGAGAGTCGAAATCTTCTTATGTTCCTCAGAGATTTGGGGTACTAGTGGCAGTTAGCATGCTCTGCAGTAGAAAGCTGATGTGTATCAGCAGCATGAATTGTATATTTTTTTCTTTAATCATCATTCTATCTTAGTATAGAAAATTGTGCAATTTATGTTATCTATGTTTACAGATACTGACATGAGTGCCTGTCCTGGATTGCTGATTAGGTGGATATACCTGTGAAGTATCTCAGCTTTTTCCTTGAGGATGATGCTGAATTGGAGAACATTAAACAGGTTTGTTCCTATTTGCCACTTCTAACTGTTCATTCTGATTACTGCTTTATCTGCTTGGTTTTTTCTTCGTTTCTAGTGGGTGAGTTTGACAGTATTTTGTGCCCACTTCATTTGGCGAAGGGTTTTTTGAAGCAATGTATTTAAAATTAATGGAAAATCAATGTTTTGATTGAAATAATTTCATGTACCGTATGTGTTGGGTACATTCATACAGGAGTATGGGGCTGGAAGAATGCTGACTGGGGAGGTTAAGAAAAGGCTTATTGAAGTTTTGACGGAGATGGTTGAGCGACATCGCAAAGCTCGAGCCGCAGTAACAGATGAGGTAATTGAAAATTATATGTATTATAAAGTTATGGATTGAAGCTCATATTTGACTACAGAACTAGGATTACAAGGGCATGTAACGTTTTGTTTTGAGAGATCCCTAGGACCATTGACTATAACGTTACAATGTCCTAGACTTTTTTTCTTTGACAAAGATCAATATTTAAACAAATTGTAATGATTCTTTTTCATGAATGATGCCTTTTTAGTATCGATTTTATAGTTTTCTTAGTGCTCTTCCATACATCTAGTTTTTTCTTTGGTCATTAGTGTCTTGCTGTTCTCCACTTAAGGAGAATCTATGTTATCTCTGTTTTTAACTTAGATGTAATAGGAACAATGTGCAGCTTCAAAAACTTACAAAACCGGGTATTGGAATTCTGCTATGATTCAACCATAAAGGCATTTTAATTGCTATATTTCTAAACCTAAATTATAGATATTTGTAATATCAGAAGAGAACCATGGCTACACTCAAAATGCCAGAGTGTGAAGGGCTATTACAAAATGCAAATTTAGATTATAAATCGAGTTAGATTATTATCCTTAAAGTCTAGTGGAAAAATCCATTATGAACCAAAAGGAGAGACAGCTAAATGGTAATCTTATAACACCAAGAGCATCCACTGAAAGCCTGAATAGAAAATGCCATTACCCATGCTTCAAATCTATGATGTTTTTAATTCTGCCAATTCAAGTGTGGGTTTTGATATAGGGTTTTTGTACTGATACAGCAAATTTTTTTGAGGGTTTGGGTTTGTCTTTCATTGTCAATTTGTCTAAACTCAAATTTCATGATAGATATTCATTTTTCAATAATCAGTGTCATATGGGTATTCAAAAAGATCATCGCCATCATTATTGACATTAAATGATGAAGGTAAATAAGAATCCCAACAAATGCTGCTGGCACGTTGTACCAATTTGAAATTTGATGTTTGTAGTTTGTACTATTGGATGTCTTTTTTTCATCGTTTTGTTACCATTTTTATGACAAGTTCATATCAGTGTAAATTTTTTCTGGACAAATTGTAAAGATGTTTTGTGGTTTGTTTTAAACTAACAACTTTGCATGTTACTTATGGTTGCATTTTTCTAATATTAGGAGGCTGAGATTTGGATGCTGAAGAGAGATTGTCTCAAAGACATATAAGGTTTATAGTGAAGCATGTCTAATCAAACCAAAGAAGATTATTTATTCATATATATAAATAGTGGTGCCCTTGCAAATTGTAAATCATGCCTGATCAGAAGTTTAGAAAGGATGGAGTTTGGCAAATAGAGGTAGTGTCGAATGAAGTAAATTACAGTCAACGAAAAGATTTAGAAAATCAAATCGCACTTTATGAAGTGTTGTGTTATTTTGTTTTCTGCTGCCAAAACAAAGAGAACCACATCAATGAAAAACAATTTTTTTACTCAAGTGAATAGAGCCAAAATAAAATGATCAGATGCTGCTCTACTAAGTGATTTTTGCCTAATGAGAAGAATACAAGGAAAAATCACACTTTTTCAAAACTCTTGTCATTTTCTAAAGATTGGTGTCAATATTATAAAATTGTACCATATCATGAAGATTTCATCTAGAAGAAGATAACCATAGAACAGGACAATATAAGCCAGGTAAGTGCACTTTTTAGAAAATTATGTCTTCTTTTGAAAGTGGTGTGAAGATTGCAAAGTAGCACATATGAATAAGGAAAAAGTAAGCGTTCTTTTCAGATCTGTTAAGTTAGCTGAAAAGTGGTGGTCAATAACCTTAACTTGTGCCTAGGAAAAACAAGAATATGGCACACTTTTTAGATATTGGTTTGTCTGTTCTAAGGTTGATGTTAACACAAGAAATAGGACAATAGGAATATTGAATGCCTAGTCAGAAAGTCATGTATTTGTAATGCCAACTATCTGACACTGTGGGAAATGGATGACTTATCAAACATGTTCAAGCGGAAACAATAATCAAATGACCAATGCAGATGACAAATCCTAGCTTATTAGCAATAACGCAATGTTACAAACATTTGTAAATCAATCTTACACTTCCAAACAACAAATTTAAACCCTTGTATTGCTGGTGGTACATCCTCAAATGCAAGATAAATAACAGATCTGAATTGTATGTGTCAAACATATCAAATATGATTGTTGTTCCATGACTGATTTCTTATGGATGATGGTACTACAATTCACCAATTTTCAATGAAAACTTTATGCACTAAAATTAATTCGATATGTAAGTAGAATGGGATAGTGAGTGTTGCATAAATTATGGCAGCCAATGTAATCAACAATAATGTATGCAACAACAGAAACAAGCCTTTATGATTTACCCCAATTATGCAAATAATAATCTATATATATATATCTGTTTCTCTTGCAAATAATAATCAATGCAAACATCCACAAGCTGAAATCTTCAATAAATGACTGTAGCAAGCTGAAAATTGTTGAAATGGTTAGCTAGTTTGGATCATATTTTAATGTTGCCTTGTGGCAATTAAAAATTATCTTATTGTAATAAAGTTAAGCGATTTATGTCTATAGGGCTGGGCCCAAATGTAACGCGTGGTTAAGCATTTCATGTCTAATAGGGCTGGGCCCAAAAGGAAACATGTCACAACTTGCAAGTTATGTAGGCCCCAATTTGGGCGCCAAAAGTGCAAATTGAAATATGTAAAATAAAGGGAATTGGTTAAGGCCGACTTGGAAGACTTGAACATGAATCTTGTATATAAACAAGATTCATTCTACACAATGCATCATCTTCATTTTAAGCACTGCTAGCCTTATGTGAATCATCCTTCCAAGACCAGCGAACTATCTTCTTGAGGCAGCGATTCATTCCTAGGAATCAGCGAACTATCTCAGTGGCAGCGAATCACATTCAAAGATCAGCGAATTCACTCCTATGGTCTGCAAATGATCTGCATGACAGCAAATAGCAAATCTTGATATTGCAGATAAGTCTATCAAGCTATTCCTTGTGCCCTAGTTTGGAATCTTCATTCTGCTGTTCTTATTTATATGTTGCTTCAAGTGTTGAAACAAAGTTGTATACTGATATTGTCTAATATAAACTGAGACCTTGTTGCTGGGTTTTTCACCTCCAAGAGGGAGGTTTTCCCAGGGTACTTGTGTCTTGTGTTGTGTTCTTTTATTATTATTTCTGCTTATTCTCAGTCTGTTTATAATTTAAGTAACTAGATTAACATCTGATTGCCTAAAACTCAACAAAAATTACTTCAAATCATTATAATGGTACTGTAGCAAGTTGAAAATGACTTCAATGTATAAGCTCCAATACGATTTCTTGAATAGAATCATTTCAAATGGAGATGGGGGTTTTTCGTCCCCAAATCCAACTATGGAAAGCCAAGAGGGATTCATCCTCTAGATCTCCAACAGCAATCACCAAGATTGAAGGAATAATGAAATGACAAGATAAATTGATTTGCTTTGTGCCTTGACCTCTCTTTTATATTTGCCTTTTTTGGTCTCTCTATTAATTTTATTTTTATTGTAATTTACTTTGCCCTCCAAGCATTTAAAATTACGTTCAATTACATCCAAAAGTCGCTTTTTGAGCTACATTTTGAATAAAGTGTAAAAAACACTTCTTGAATGCAGAAGTTGATGATCAACCACAAGAGCCAAGATTCATTTGCAAGCAAAACATCTATCACACAAAAGAGATCATGCAAAGATTGTATGCTCTATAACAACCAGAGAATTCTGTATTATTGCACAAAACAATATTGAGATACAATTATTAAGTCATTGTGTAATGTGCATTAAGTCGATTATATGGATCGGCTGTCTTCTTATCTTCAATACTCTTCATTCTCGAATCTTTGTTTCTGAAATTTTAATCATTGTGTATTGCTATCAAACAAATCGCTGTTCATAGTCTGAATTGCTATGATGTTAATCACTCAGAAAATAGAGTTGGTTATATTGATCATGAACAAACATAAGCGTTGTTCTTCTTAGTTAATACAAGCTATTATACCATCGTTGCTGTCTCTCAACAAGTCACTGATGTAATTGCTGTCTTTTGGAGAATACAAAAACCTTTGTAAGGTTTGAATTGCTGCTTACAAATTCACTGTTGTGTGTTTATAATCATTGCTACATGAGATCCATAGTTTCGTAGAATATAATCGCTGCTGTCATAATGAGGTCGTTGACTTTAATATTGAGATCTTCTTATATATCGTCTCCAACGTCTTATCAAATAAATCAATGTTCAGCTCTTCGAACTTTGCTCTGCATAAAGCGGCTAGGTGGTGAGGGGAACTCCCATTGCGGTGGATTGTAGAACCGCATTCCAATCGTAGTGATAAATAAAGCCGTTGGTGGCAGGGTGTGTCAGAATACCCAATCGCAGAGCCCACCCGAAGACGAAGAACCCCTAATCGATGGCCGCCATGTGACTGAGCAACCCCGCTGAGAGAAAGTCTAACGTGGAGGAGAATGAATTTTGAGCGATGTTAGAGGGCATGCGCAGGACCCACACGAACTTCACCCCGCTCGCCTCCAAGCCAAGCGCAAGCTCCTCCACCTGCGCCATCAAGCCACTGCATACACGATCCACAAGAAATGAACTGCTTTGATACAATGTTATTTTTACTGATATGCTCTTCACGGGCAATAACCCATATTGCCCTCCCAATCATAGATGATATATTTGTCTCCCCTCTGATTTATATTGATCTGCATATTTTTTGTTATTCTATTATATCCATTGAATGAGATCACACATCTCATTATGTATATGCACCAATTAATATATTATTAATATAATATAATATAATAATTATTGTATTATCATATAATATAATAATTATACATTATAATTATAATATAATTATATTATCACATAATAATATAATTATATTTTCTCACAATAATAAATATAAGCACAACCTTTGTGATATCAATGTTGGCTTGTGGATTCCAACCACAACTACAATAAAATCAACACTATCTTTGTCTCTCTTGTGCTGTGCTATTCATTGGCCTCTAGATCTTGGTTATTATTGGCAAATTCTTACACAATAGGATAAAGCACAATCATCCTCTCCACAACAAGGCAATTCTTCTTCCTCTTCCAAGAAAGGAAATACACCTAAGAAGGAGAGGCCAACTTGTTCATATTGCAAGAAATTTGGTCATGATGAGCATCATTGCCACTCAAAGCAAATTGATGAGTTGACAAACATCATTAAAAAGAACAACATCAATTTGCCTTCCACCTACAAGAAGAAGGATTCATCTCCTTGCACTTCCTCACAGTCAAAAGGAAAAGGCCAAGCACTTATGGCAAAGATAGGTTCTTCACAGTAGTGGATACTCGACTCGGGTGACTTGCATCACATGTGTTCTACAAGGGAGCAGTTTTCCTCATTGCAGCCATCTAAGGTACCTCACATTTTCATAGATGATGATACACAAGTGGAAGTTGAAGGGAAGGGTTCCGTTGCCATGGATGATGGAACATTTGAGAATGCTCTCTATGTTCCTAACTTGACCACCAACCTCCTTTCTATCTACCAAATCACACACTATAGAAATGGAAAGAAAGTTGAGTTTATGCCTGATTCAATTGTGGGAAAAAAACTTGAGAATGATGCTTTGGTAGCAGTGGGTAAGCCAATCACAACTCATGGCTTTATTCTTTTTCCCACTTTGTGCCTTGATCTCCTTCTATGGCCTTGCTCACTCATTCAAATTCAGAAAGTAAGCTATGGCATGAGTGGGTTGGACAACTTAGCTACCACCATCTTCAACAGCTAAGCTCTACGGACATGGTCACAGGTCTACCTCAAATCAGTTTTTCAGGAGGTGTATGTTCAAGGCAAGCATCCTGAAGAGAAGTTTGATAAGGGAAAGTCTTAGAGAGCTTTGAAAGTTCTTCAATTGGTTCATAGTGATGTAGTAGGTCCATTTGCAGTGCCATCATTTAGCAAGGCCTGCTATGTCCTCACCTTCATTGATGACTACTCTCGCTTCACTTGGGTCTAGTTTCTTGTTCACAAGAGTGAAGTGTTTGACAAATTTCTAGCCTTCAAGGCTCATGTTGAGAAGCAATCAAGGAAGTTAGTCAAGATTCTCCGCACAGACAATGGAAGGGAATATGTAAACAATAGACTTGAGGAATTTTGTACTCTTGAGGAGATTAAGTCAAGATTCTCCGCACAGACAATGGAAGGGAATATGTAAACAATAGACTTGAGGAATTTTGTACTCTTGAGGAGATTAATCTTCAGCACTCAGTTGCCTACGCTCCACAGTAGAATGGTGTTGCAGAAAGGAAGAATAGAACCTATTAAGTCCCCTCCTTGATTGCTATATATATAACCTAAATGAAGTAATTGTTATTTATTAATTAATATAATATAATATTTATCAAGGAATGACTATTTGAAATTACTAATATTATATTACATTAAACAAATATTACAATCTTTGATCTTTCTATGAAGGTATGCAACCAATAATGTTGAAGGCAGTCCATTTAACATAGAGCGGAACCACAATGGAATAAATAACTGGGTATATTCCATGTTGATGATTGAATTGTATGTCTTGATCGACAATCACTATTCATCGGTCAGCATGATAACTATAGATCAAATAAACTTGATATTGATAGATGGCAGAGCCAAATTGATTGTCCTTCATAATCAAAAGACAAATCAATCATATATGAAACTCAATTCTCATTGATATTTGATAAAGAGATTATTAAATTAAGGAAGTATGCCAAGAGATGAAGGACATAACGATTTCATTATCATACCAGGAATCTCATCAAGAACAAGTATTACAGATCGATCATACATGAAACAACGATGTGGGTAATTGATAAAGGGATCGATTAAAGCAAGACACATGATCGTGCAATATGAAGGAACAATTAGGATAAAGTAAAGAGACTAATAATAACGATTAGTCTATGTGTGTAATACAAGATTGTTAATTACAAATCACAAGTAAACCATAGGGATTATGAGAACACTTAATGATAGCAATCAGACAGAGCATGAAAATGGTACGATTAAGGATTATTAAGCGATCACCATGATCATTAATTAAAGAAAGGGGTGTGATTGCATTAAGAGAATCGATCTTCTATGAAGAGGGACGATCTAATTATTTGGAGACAGAATTAAGAAAAGACATATCTCTTTGATTGCAACCTTTCCCAACATGCAAGATATAAGATGGAGATCGAACTCCTTCAAAAGATCATCATATCTTTTATATCTTTATTATATCCTATTCGGATTGCCCAACTTGACCATTTGGCTTAGTGTCAAGAACCGGCTCCATATACTTCAAGATTAGTAGTAGAGAGAGCACCACGAGTCAGATCAGATTAAAACTATTATTAAGTTACAGGCAGTAACATCCTTCTTTTTGGTAATATGCATAGGAATGTGCTTAATATGAATGCTTAATATAAGAAACATGATAATGTTCTTCTGCAGAACTTAATAATAATAATATAGCTATAGAGAATAATATAATGATTATACAATTTATATAGAAATAGTAATTTGAATGAACAAGTAAATCTGAGATTATAAATCAGATTGAATTATCAACTCGATATCAGGAAGAAGATTATGTTATTAGTGATTGGATTCATGTTAAGATAGATTTGTCTCCTAACCAATTTAGTTTAAGTCATAAGTTGATTGAAATAGATTATTTATGGTTAAAACAGGCCTACACCTAGTAGGGGACATTACAAAACCCTTAAGGAGATGCTCGTTCTTTTGGTCCATGTTTTTGGCCAGAAGCTATTAGTTGTGCCACACACATCCAAAATTGGGTTCCCCACAAGGCTTTGAAGGGTATCACTCCTTTTGAGGCTTGGTGTGGTAAAAAACCGATTGTGAGACATTTTAGGATCTTTGGGTGTCCGGCATGGGCTTGCATTCCTTCGTAGAAGCACAAGGCATTGGAACCTCAAAGTGGCTGCGACTAAGCTGTCTCCAAAACGGCACGAAAAGTCAATAACACGAAATTTGTCAAAAATTACAGATCGTTGATCGTGATTAGCAGAATTAGCTGTGTCTTTGATTTTTCGATTTTTTTTTGAAAAATCTATAACATTAGTTTTATAACCCCGTTTTGGAGCCAGTTTAGTCGCGTCCCCTCAGAGTAGGCCTTGCATATATGTTGGATATCCTAAGGGTGTTAAAGCATATCGACTTATGGATCCAGAGAACATGAGGTATTCATTGAGAGGAGTGTTCACTTTGAGGAAATCTCTCCTAGCTTAGCCTCTCATCCTCTTCCCTCTATTGTGGATAGTGATGATACTGACTCCAATGATGATTCTCTTGCAAATTCTTGCAGGCTCACATCTTTGCAAGGTCCACTTGCAGTCGAGGAAGCTCATTCTTCATCTCCTCCTATAACTCATTGGGCTCGACAAATTCTTGAGTCAATGGGTTCTCTTGTTGGGGATTCTTCAGACTCTTGAAGGATTCGATTATAGCATCAAGAGCTTCCACATGCATATATTGCTATAGCTTCCGATCCACAAACCTTTTAGGAAGCATTAGGAGTTCCCAAGTGGGACTTGGCCATGGAGGAAGAGTATAGTTGATGAGGAACAACACTTGGGAGTTAGTCCCTCTCCTTAAGGGGAGAAAGATGGTTCGATGTAAGTTTGTAGTGGATGGTAGTGTGGATAAGTACAAGGAACGACTTATTGTGAAAGGTTTCTCATAGGTTCCTGGTGTTGACTATACTGAGACTTTTGCACCCGTAGATGAATTTCATTCACTTGACACTTGCTATTGCCACAACTCATGGTTGGGCTATACATCAAAGGGATGTGAAGAGTGCATTTCTTCATGGGGATTTTGAAGAGGAGATTTACGTGGAGTAGTTGTAGGGATTCATTCAGGATTCTTCTTTGGTTTTCAGATTAAAGAAGTCTATCTATGGCCTCAAGTAGGCCCATAGGGCTTGGTATGCCAAGATGGATTCCTTTCTTCTCTTTGCATGATTTACCAAGTGTCATTCCGATCCAAGTGTCTACATTTTGCGACAAGATGACTCTCATTTGATACTTGTGCTCTATGTTGATGACCTGATCATAACGGGGAGCACCTCATCCATCATTGGCAGTGTCAAATCTGCTTTGCATGAGAGATTTGCTATGATTGACTTGGGCCTTTTGCACTACTTTTTCGGGATTGAGATATCGTAGTCATCTTTCGAGATTACTCTTGCACAAACCAAGTATGCTCTTGATCTTCTTGCACAATTCCACATGGCTGATTGTAAGCCTGTGTTGACTCCCTTTCTTTTAGGAGTCAAGCTTGAGGCTAAGTGTTCCACTCCACTTGTTGATGCTACATTGTATCATCAACTTGTTAAGAGTCTCATCTACTTAACTCACACACGCCTTGATATTTCCTTTCCGGTTGGCATGGTTTCACGATTTATGTAGGAACTATATGAGATTCATTGGAAAGCTACCTAACACATCTTGCACTACACACAGGGTACATATCACTATGTGATTCACTATACACTAGGCATAGGACTTACCTTGGTTGGTTATACAAACTCCGATTGGGCTGGCGATATTGATGACTTTTATCTTGGTTCAAGCCCCATTTGTTGGCAAAGCAAGAAGGAACATGCTATTGCTCTTTCTTCGATTGAGGCTGAGTACCAAGGGGTTGTTAATGCGGCTATTGAGGCTATTTGGCTTCACCACTCCATGGCCTACAGTTCTTCATTGCAACAATCAAAGTGCCTTTTAGATCTCAAAGAAACCGACTCACCATTAGTGGACCAAACACATCAAGATTCACATGCACTACATCAAGGAGTTGATTCAGGAGAGGGTCATTGATTTGTAGTATTGTCCTACAACAGAGTAGGTTGCAGACATCTTCACCAAACCCTTCATTGTGAGTAAGTTTCATTAGTTGCGAGCTCTCTTGGGGGTGCAAAATATTTCATCAAGGGGGGTTAGTTGACTTCTCCTTCCTCTCTTATGGGGTAGACTTTTTCCTCTTTGAAGGTTTTGTCCTTTTTCTTTGAGAGTTCTTTTGTATTTTCATCTCTCATTTGGGGGGGAGTTTTTTCCCATTGGGTTTTCTCCCTTTCTCTAGTTGTGAGAGATTGCATTGCATTTGTACATGGGCACCTAACTTGGCCTAGTAGCTTGGATCCGTTGTGCATTGTTAGCTTGAGTCTATATTTCCCTAAGTTGCGCTAAAGGGGGGTCGTTGGTGTAAATTATGTCTCATAATTACACTTTACATAAGTTGATTTAGGATAATGCATTCATGGTAGTTTGCATATGACACTTAGGGAAGTGTGCATCTAGGGAAAATGGTTGTAGGAGAAATTCCATCTTTTGTGGTGTTATCTTATTATCACATTCCACCTTTGGTGGGTGATCCACCTTTAGTGGAATATTTTATTATTTCTCCTACCTACTCCTATTTACCCTTGTATGTCATTGGGCCACATGTCATGATTGTGTGCTCTCATTTCCCTATGGCGTTGCCTTTATAAGAAGGCTCATGTTCATTGTATAGTTGATCGATTTTTGCATCTTGATGAGAATACAATTTGTTCTTGTCTATCTTTGTATCTCTTGTGTTGTGTTATTCATTGGCCTTTAGATCTTGGTTATCATTGGCAAATTCTTACAATTACAATGGATAAATGAATGAATCCTTATAAAGGATGAATGAAACCCTAGGTGCAAACTTGATTGCTAAAATTAGGAGAATTAAAGCAATGCAAAGTAGAAGCTAAATTGAGATCAACTATAATTAGAAAAGCAAACTCTAGATAATAAAAACGCACCAAGTTTAGCTTAAGTGAAAAAGTAATAAAGGATTTAATTAGTAAATGTCCCCTTAGAGCCAATTAGGACATTTATCTAATTATTTACTAATTAAATCCTTTAAGTGAAAAAGTAATAAAGGATTTAATTAGTAAATAATTAGATAAATGTCCTAATTAGATAAGTGTAATGTCCCCTTAGAGCTAATATGCATGAATGAGTCCTGACAAACTAATGCAAAGCAATGTAACTTTCACAACCAGAGAAAATCCTAGTGGGAGAAAACTCCTCTCCAAAAGAAAGAAATAAAATATCAAGATGATGCATGGAGTAGTCAATGATACCCCCCAAGAACTACATACATCATATATCCTTCCATATGAAGGAAAAAGAGAGACTACATAGCCCACCCATAATGTATAATGTCCTTCATAAATGGTGAGTGCTTGAAGACAAACAACATTTCTCCCCTTGGGAAGAAGATAAACCAAGTACAAATGTAGGAATGCTTCCCATTCTGAATAAGAATTGGTAGGAAGTGAAATCCAAATGTAGGATGATGATGTCTCCGAAATCTGTTCATGGGTTGCCAAGACCTTGGAAGATGATGCTACGAACCAATCATGTGCATACCCAATCACAATATAAGGTGGCAAACAAGGAACTATTGGAAATTGATCTTGAACAAGCTTGGAAGACAACTAAGATGTGACAATAGATGCGTCACAACTATCATCAAATATGAGAGATAAACCTTCAAATGTCTCCCAAATATGAAATGGGAGACTCCACAAACAATGAAACAATGTCTATCAAATAGAAATCCTAATCAAGACAAATATATGAATTATCTTGCTTAACAGGAATAAGAGTCTCAATCAATGAAGGTACAACAACTATCTTTGCAAGTGGAGGAGCGACTTGAGATTTTAATGCACACTCGAGCAAGAGTTCAAAAACATTATGTGAGAAATTAGGACACATTTCATGCCCATCCTGTTTGCTCCCACAATATTTACACCTACAACCCTTATACATGATTCACAACTCAAAATAATTTCCAAAAAAGATACAAAACAGTAACCCTCAATACAAATAGAGATCCAATTTGCATGTAGCCCAAAATGACAAAATTGAAATCTGAATAGGGGACTCCGAGAGCTTTTTGACGATGTTTGGTTTTCGAAAAACAAAGTCCAGATGTGCAAGATATGGCTCTAGAAGCACAAAACTGAAGTCTGACTTTGGAGGCCTGGTAAGGAAACTTGGTGTAGAATCTAATCAAACCACTACCACTGGCAGATCGACATCGAAACCAGCTTTCCAGTGATATCTCGTTCGCCCAATTTTAACTCCGTATGATAAAGTTATGGGCAAAAAACCAATTGCAAGTATTTAAGGGTTTGAAAGGCCAAAAATAGAACTCTGCTAAATTTATAATGGTGCTAAATTTAGCAAGTCCACCAAATTTAGGTTTAACACCTGATTTGCTGAGGTAAGCCTGCAAAAGTTTGTGTAGGGCTGAAAAAGGTAGGCACGATCTGTAACAAAACGGGCCTTCACTAAAAATAAAATATTTGCCCCCCTTTTGAAAAATTCAAACCCTTTTGACAAAAATTGTAAATTTTTTATTTTTGCAAAAGCTAATTAATTTTTAGAAATTGGAATTTTTATACTTGCAAGTTGAACTTATGCACAACAGATGGTACTGTACCAATTGCACGACATGTATGGATCTGTACAATGGTACGAAAATCCATGCCAATAAAAATATTTTCAAAGTTTTTCAATTGCACCGATTTCAGTGATTTGACAGGTGATTTTAGGGTTCTCAAAGCTTTTGATCGTGATGGTGACCTCCGCTTCGTTGTAGGGTGCCCAGATTTTTCAGCTACCCTTGGATTTTGCCTTGATTTTTGTGTCTTAGCCAATTTGAGCTGATTATTCAAGTGCTTGAATTTTGATGAAATGACAATTGATCTTAAGGTTTTTCGACATTGTGGACGCGATGACAACCTCCGTTTGAGCCCAATGTGCACAAAAAATTCACCCTAGGTTGGATCCCTCAAGCATGCCGACAAGATCTTGACATAACAACTTTGATACCATGTAGAAGTTGATGATCAACCATGTGAGCCAAGATTCATTTGCAAGCAAAACACTCTGACAAAAGAGACCAAGCAAAGATTGTATGCTCTATAATAACCAGAGAATTCTGTTTTATTCCACAAAACAATATTGAGATATAATCACAATGAATGAATGAATCCTTATAAAGGATAAATGAAACCCTATGTGCAAACCCTAATGCTAAAATTAGGATAATTAAAGCAATGCAAAGTAGGAGCTAAATTAAGCTCAACTACAACTAGAAAAACAAACTCTAGATAATAAAAAAGCACCCAAGTTTATTTTAAGTGAAAAAGTAGTAAAGGACCTAATTAATAAATAATTAGATAAATGCCCTAATTACTCCAACATTGAACACTACATAGGATCCAAATAAGATTAAAGTGGCCTAAAGTGATTGTTGCCCACTTAAAAATATTATTTATTTTTTGTTCTGGAAAGGGGACAAGACAATATTGCACGGTCAACAAAGTGATTGTGGAGATGGATGCATCAGGCCTAGAACTGTTAGTCAAGCACACACTTTTTGAAGGTGGTTACATTTTGTAAAAGTGACTATAAAAGAGGTAAAATCACACCATAAAGAAGATTTGATCAATGAAATACATCTCAAGAAAAGGCAAAGTTATGGTTTGTGTAAGTGAATTAGGCCTCTTTCAAACTGGCTGCAACTTTGGAAAGCGATTCTTATTATTCTAGTCTCTGCCCGCCCACGACATCTCAAACTCACCAAATTTTGTGCTCAAGGCAACATCTATAAATAGTTGATATTTTAATGTCGCCTTTCTACATAAATTGCTGATATAGAGATCTGACATCCAGTTTTGGCCTTTAAAAATATAAAAATCATGTAGAAGTGGGCCCTATCTTGGGACGGATCAATCAAAGCTAAAAGTTAAGAATTCTATGAAGGAGCCATCATTTGTTCAAACACAAGTCGAATCCTTTTTGTTGTTTAGGTAGGGAATTTTTTATAGGTTTTAAAGTTGGTTTTAACGACATATAGCTGTTGATGAAAGAGTTTTGACATCTACATTTTTTTTATTTTTCATTTTTATTCATCTAATACTGCTGTTGTATCCAATTCTTGTATAGTCAAGCACTGATTTTCATTTCTGCAAAAGTATTTGTTCAATTTTGTAGTTAAGAGTTCTTTTTAGTGGAGTTGTATAAAAACTATTTGAAATGAGTTTCAATATGATACTTGGGAATATCAAAGAGTTGTCTGATTTGAGACATTAGAATGATAGGTTTTCAAACTTTTTGAGCTTTAGAGGATCTACCATGTTTAAGAAAGAGGAAAGCATTTTCAATCAAAGTATTCAGGAATCCATCACATTTTCAAAGAGGAGCATATTCCTAAATGTTCTGTTTTTAGCCAAAGCTCATTCTATTTTTAACTTGGAAACAACTATTATTAGATCTCTTGCCATGCAAATTGAAGCAATTTTGGCAAGTTGTGATTCATGGACCAGTAGAGGCTATCAACAGTAAGAGTGTCCTTCACATGAATTTCAAGTTTGTAATATTCTTTCAACAGTGAGAGTGTCCCTCACAAATTTCAAGTTTGTAATAAATATGAAACTCCCCCATTTTAACATTACATGTTTTAACTCTCATGTGAACTCCCATTTTGTAATGAATCTACAAGTATTGGGTTTTAATATCGATGTCATGTAGAATTAAAGGAAAAAATTTGTATATCTATATTTATTTAAAACATCTCAACTAGTTTTTTGTCCTTGATCTCTCAAATGTCATGGGATAGATGTTGGAATGTGCAAAATCAACATTCATTCATGCCACATTGTACAAATCAAGATCAGTAAATAGTCTAGCATATGTTTTATTGTATTCATTGACTTCCAAATGTTGTATTCTGCAACCCCTATTGGCAAAGGAAGGATCATAACAGTCTAATATTTTGGAGCCAATGCAAAGCCAATAAGATGTAGTGGGGTGCTTGTTTTGTTCCATCACTCAACAATAATTGCTTGCACCTATTATTAGAATGTTTCTTCAATATCTCACTCTTTCTCGTTGATGACAGTCTTCATCTTCTCAATTATTGAGTCGATACTATCGTATATTGTTGGTTTGAATGAGGTATATTACCTAATTGGTTCACCATCTAAGTCTTATTCACACTAGTTAGGGCATTTTCATTTTATGTCTCAACTCATAAGATTAAGACATCATAATCTTATCTTGCCCTATGTCTCATGTTGGCCTATATTACCAAGGGGTTCTCCTTGTAATCTCAATTCATGTACTCATATTGTGCATTTGCATCCTTTGATAGAATAAAATTATTCTCTCATGTTGGGTCTCTCTTGTGCTTTTATTGAGGCTCCTAGTTCTTTGGTGGCTATCTCCAAAGCCACCCAATCTTGTATGGTATAGAGGATTTTATACAAACTCTTAGATATATGTCCTCTCAAACATGGCTTATCCATGTTAATTTAATGGATCATATTTGAAATGGGCATAATGAAACTAGGAAGATATTCTATAAGATGCCATGAAGCATCATCAAGGATTACCTGCTCAATATTTGCTGCTCTTTTAGTATCAGGTTGCTTCCATATGGACCAAAGTTGGTTGACAACCATGCTAGAAATGTCTTCTAAACCTTAACAACCTATTAAAAAGATAAAAACAAACAACAAAACATACTTAAATTTTAAAACATAAATTACTTAAGTGAAAGTTAGCAGCATTAATCTTTTGGGGAAAAAATTGGCAAAACAAAAGTATAAGATTGTTATAAAAAAATTGGAAAAAAAATGGCAAAAAACTAGATTTATACAAAAATGCAAATAATTGAAGAAAAACTACTTTTTAATATTCAAGGGCATTTTCATGACAGAGATATTGAGGGCAAATAAAATAGAAAGTTCAACCCAGGAATTGTAGAAAATAGATTTTCATTGTTTATATTCATATCGTTGATTACATTGCACAAAACATACCATGATAGCATAAATAATCAAACTATCAATTACAATTTAGTTTGTGACCAAAGTCAACCTATAAACGAAGTACATAGTTCCAAAAAATCAAATGTAGCCAATGACATGCTAGAGGGCAAGAGGTCTTGATGATGAAGCTTCTGGGTGAGCACTTGTCCTAGCTCGTTCGATTTCAGATATCAAAATCATTAGGCTCAAGAAAATCATCATCAACAACAATCAACTTAGACTCTAGATCAATCGTGTCAAGGTCAATTGGTTCGTTTTCCTCAATAGTTCATGTTTTTAAATTTTGCCCAATGTAGAAATTAGTCTTTTCCTTACAAGTGCCAAACACAATAATGCAATTTCAACTGATTGCAAGTATGTTAAAATTCTCACCTTGAGATTTCATCAGCTTCAAGCGGAGGTTGTGGTGAACAAACACCAAGTCATTCATCCGTTGTTGTGTTAGGTGGTTGCGTTTCTTGGAATGTATGTGTTAAAAAATACTCCAATTCCACTCACAAGTAGATGAGCTGCATGGCTGGGTCAAAATGTGTATCATCATTCACCTAAGATTTTTGCATTTGTGACCAAAAAATCCCACTATTGAGCTGAAAAACACATCATATTGAGATAATATTGTAAGAATATCTTAAAATCTTAACAAATTTAATGATCATGTTGACAAAAATAAAGAGACTGTCAAAAGTTTGTAGAGTCTACCTGTTTGGAAGGTCTTTCTGCCTTCCACGACAATCGTAGAAGAGAGAAAACCACTTGCCTGCTTGTATTTGCAACTCTGACATAGCTTCATTCAATTGATCTCGGGTTGGAAACATTTTGTCCATGCAATTGAACAAGTCTTGTGTGATCTCAGTAGTAGTATGTTTAAATGAAGAGTTGTAGAACAATGATGGATTGAGAAAGTATCCTACATTGTGGAGAGGAGAGTGCATTTGTCGATTCCATCCCCTATCAATTGTGTCCCATAGTGGCATATACCTATCCCTATTATTTTCCATCCTCCCCCTCATCACCTCCTTGGCCCTATCCATGCCCTAATACAAATATCCCATGGGGGATTTATCCCTATCCTCTAGTCTCAATACTTTTACTAGAGGCTCTGGAAGTTCTACAACTTGTTCAGCTACACTTCCAAAATTGGTAGAATACATGTATTCTGCCACTGCTATGCCATCTGTAGAATTAGAACCTATTTAAACCCCGTTTCTCCTCTTTTTGGCCTTATTCTTAGGAATCACATGAAGAGCTTGTTTTGCTTGATGTGTGACATTTGTAGGGCATGTTGTGCAAATGCTGGTGTTATTTCCTACCACTTTTGCCAAATGCCATTTGAAGCGGTAAATTCCATCATTGATTTCACTTTGATGCCAATTGCATTTAATCTTCGTGCTATCGGCAATTGGTGTGCAATGTGTCCATGCAAAGTCTTTTTGACATTGCATTGTGATCAAGAATCAAATCTGCAAAAACAATACACTCGGTCTTTAATTTTTGACATGGGAAATTGAAAGTGTAAATGTATTTGAATTTGAAGTTTAAAACAATGAAAAATATGGCAGAAACCTGGCAAATTAGAGATTTCATTAGTATTTGTAGAACATGGAAAATTTTCTGCTATTTGCTCACATGGTGGAATGATTATTGGTTGTCAGAAGAAAATGCTGATTTGTGGCACTGCACAATTTCAAGTGAATTCAGTATTTTCAATTTTAGTGTCTTTAAAACATTAGATATAGGTTGCCAAAGCCTAAATTCAGAAATATATTTTGATCATTTTTCACTGTTGAGTGCTTGATATCCATTGAGTAGCTCTATTTCAGTCAAGAAACAAGATATCTCCAAGCTATTCATAAATTACTAATAGGCAAACACAATTTAAACAAAAACCAATGATACCCGGTAAGGTTTCTAGCGGTTTGTGGCTTGCCAAATTTGCAAAAATTTACCCAATCCTTTGCACAACTTCTTGAAATTCTTTTGCGTCCTTTTTTGCTGTTTTCCGACCAGCTATGTAGTGGATTTTTTACTGTTTCATTTCGCAGGGCTTTTTTTACCGTTTCATGGTTTTTTGGGTTTTTAGCATTGATTTTAGGGCTTCCATTTTTTTGCCTTTTTTTCCTGATTTGTTGAACTATTTAATCATGATTTCAATGCAGATTGAATCGTTGTAAATCGTTGACCCAAAAAATCTCAATTTTTGCAAATTGGGGGAAAAATCGGGCACGTGGGTGATGCTCGATTAATTGCAACTAGTGATTTTTTCCTGACTTTGGCTTCTTTGAGTGAAATAATTTTGTTTTACATCTTCAATTTTGAAAATGGATTGAATATTTTCTATGATGTGTGGTGGTTGGTGGTAAACATCTGAATTTTTTTGGCTTCAACATACATCTATTTGATTCAATTAATTTAGTTACCAATCTTTGGTAGCATAAGGTTGAGTGATTCGACAACACAAGGTCTCTAAAAGATGTGAATAATTTATCCCAACCAATATTCTTGCTGCTTTACAATATTTGTGTTCTCCGTTATGACTTGGACAACATAATTGCCTCACTATCTCAATGATGCATATGAGGATGTTAGCAATAAGTTGTGCATCCTTTACCTACCCCCTAACATTACGTGGTTTTCAAAAAGATTGTCCCTTTGGGGGACATTGCATTCGCATTGATAGAGAGTCAAGTTTTTATATCCTTCTATCCATCAGAAATGTTGGGCACTTTTGTCTCTTTCCATGAATCCATAATGGGCTTTATTTAATCTTCTGTAAGTTTCGCCTCATTTGCCAATAAGGTGCTATGCACCTTATAACTTAGGCCCTTGTATCCTTTTGTAGCCTTATTACATTTATCTTAAATTTTGTTAATATGGTGAGCAAACAACATTGAAAGACAAACCATTTGTGTAAATGCATGTTGCAATGTGTTGATCAATGATCTGATCTCGGGTGTTATTTTGAAATGTTATTTAACTTATTTCCAAGTGTCCATTTGTTCTTTTATGTGAAACAGACTCTTCTTGAGGCACAATAAAAAAATGGGTAGCTCTTTACCACAACTTTATTAATAGGAAGGGGCCTCATTGCTCAAGTTTTTTTCCTTTTGCCAAAGGATGACATGTTCTGTTAGTTATTGCTTCATCTATTTGCTCTTGGTACCTAATGTATTCAATCACTTGAGATGTTGGCAATAGGCGCACCATTCTTCCCTCCACAAAACTTTTATGCCCACTTAAAGAATGTTATGCAAATAGGCTTTCTCCCAATTGTGTGAGTTTGTATATGTCATATCACATCCACAACAACCTAAACATATCCCCTACCACTTGGAATTTGCTGTCTCATGTCAACATACTTACCCTATGGTGAATAGGGCCTGTTTTGAAGTTGGATTGACCTATGGAATTAGAATTGGCTGCCATTGTAATACCATTGGCAACAAATTTGGAAAACAAGTCATTAAACTATATATATATGTTGCACAACCGTTGGGGACACGAGGACAAAGGGCCAAAGTTTGGGGATGTCGGGGGATGGCAGCGGGGTGCGATGGTGATATACATATAGTACTTGAAAAACTAGTTATGCAAAGATGCTTAAGAATTATATTTCAAATGAAACTTTGGCAAGCTAGTAAAATAGCAAAATTGCAAATACTAAATACTAAGATTTCTTGAATACTAAATAAAATTTGACAAATGCAATTGTCAAATTGGAGATTTTATTATATTTTTATATTATATCGAAAATATGATTTATGATCACAATTCATCATTGGCTTATTACTTACTTCGAATAATAGTTTGATGGGGGTTTGGGGGCAACACCAAAACAAGGTCGAGGTAGCACCCTTGGCAGGGGTCTAGGTGAGAAGAGAGATGTAGAGATAGGTCTAGATCTTGGGGCAGAGAGAAGAGAGTGAGATCGAGAGAGGTAGAGGAGGGGATAGAGAAAGAGAGATAGGTAGAAAGATAGGCCTAGAGTTCAAGGAACGCAAAGAGAATGAGATAGAGGCTGAAAGAATGCTGATGGGAGGTTGCTGATTACTAAAATTTTGACAAATTTTTTAAAATTTTCTAAAACCTAGAATCTACATTATAACTCCTAGAGATCTGAAACCACTCTCAAACATCCTGCCAATATATACATGAAATATAACGTATGAAAAATCCTTTCTTGTATTTAAATGCTATAATTCATGTATATATCTGATGAAGAGAATGAGACTAGCTTGAAGACAAGGATGCTATTTTCACAATTTTTGCAACATAATAACATATCTGAGATCTTTTGATCACTGCCTTGCACTTCCTTGATTGTTGTATTATCATCTTTATTAAATATATAAATTGTGTTTACAATTAGGAATATGTAGATTAGGTTCGTAATACTTATAATATCAATTTATTTTTATTTGAATATTTTAAGAATATTATCAGTGATAAATAGTAATAGATATTTAATAAATAATCATTTGATGGTAATTACTATATTGATTGGCATTAATAACTACTTCATTTAGGATATATATAACGATCAAGGAGGGGAAGAGAGAGAGAGAGAGAGAGAGAGAGAGAGAGAGAGAGTTTTGCCATTGTAATCCTAATTTGCAACAACAAATCTGGAAAATAACACATTTCAAACAAATAAACATTTTGGTGTTTCTAAGTTACTAAAATTGAAGGTGCTCCATTTTTTTAATCTGAATATAGTTTTCTCATTTCTTAAAAGAGCTCCATTAGGGGATTTTCAATACAGATCGTCCTCATAAATTGAACAATTATTTTAAACAGTAAGAAACAATCCCAGTCCAAAGCCATGATGGTCTTTTGAACATTTTAAAATTGTGAATGAAATGTGGTTTCTTTCATCTGTTGATAGCATATGTTCTAGCATGTTTTTCAGATTTCTTCAGCATTACTGCATAAAAACAAACACAAAGATCTTTCCACTCTTTTGGAACTAATGCAAAGCTGCAAGCTCCTTTGTAATTCCATGTGGATACAGGTCATGTAGTTGGCTAATTCAATGTATTTCATTGTGGATGAACTTTTGATTGAGGAATGAGTGATCTATGATTTGAACTTTCTTTTGCTACAGTTTAGAAGAATGAGAAATAATTCCCTTCCAAGTACTGTTTTATAAACAAATATATTGGCATTTTGTACTGATTTCTTTTCATCTTGATGCAGATGGTGGATGCATTTATGGCTGTAAGGCCTCTCCCAGACATGTTTGGTTGAAATTGCTATCTTCTGAACATTTTGGTAGAAAATATCATGATACTTTCAGCATTTGTCAGAAACTTGAGCATCTAACACCGGTTTATATAGAATGAATCTCAAAAGAGAAACTCAGCATTTCAGTATTTTTATCAACAAGGTCGCATCAATCAATTTGTAATGTGGCGACTAGCAGCATGCATTTGTGTGCCTTTAAGTACGTTGAACTGCTGATATTTTGAGTCATTTTTTTGCTGGTAAAAGTTAGTTTAGGTTCTGAGGAATATATTTGATTAGCATCGGCTCTGTGTTTGTCAAGAATCACATTGTTGAGTCCCAATTGTATTGCTTGGAATGGTTTTTGTTGGACAATATACTAGAATCTAAATATAAGACTGTGGTTTGTATGTTCTGGAATCAAAGGATGATGGAATCAATAGTTTTGCACATGTGAAATTATGTTGCTCTTTCTATTTTGCAAGCATAACTGAAATATGAAGTGCTCTTGTAAATGGTTTGAAACTAGAATCTTAATTAGGAATTTTGTTCAATTCTATTGCCTCCATCAATTTGTTAGGTCTAATTCTTAAATATAATATTGCCCCCAATAATCTTACACAACTTTACATACAACAATCATAAGAACTTAAGCCCTTGTTAATGTTGGTCAACAAATTATATTACTCCTCTTGGAGAATGATACGTTGGAGCTCGTAAAGATTTAATGTAAGTAGTGATTTCATCAGGTTTCCTGCCAATGTAGGGTTTTAGATATTCTGAAAAGATCTATCCAAATACAAATATCATCAAATAAGGGTAACATGATTTTGTCTCAATGGAGAAATAAAACTTAATGGTGTTGTTAGGAGTCTTTGTTTTGAGTGCATAAATAATATAAATCTCGCAGAGAATTGCTATCTATGTGGCTTTTTCAGAAGAAATTTTGTTTGTATAGGAGAGGAGGGTTTCCAAAGAATATCTAATTTAATTGTGATTTGGATTAAATCAGACAGCATTTTTGGATTACTCTTAAAAAAATGCGAGGCGTCCATTATTGGCTTGTTGGAGCATTTGCTCATTTGAACTCACAATTTTGCTTTTAAATATTTCAAGAGCTAGTGACATGGGATGTGGAGGAAGTGTAGGCAGAAGAGGATTAAATGCTAGTACATACGTAGTATGTGAAGCCACAAATGGTCAGTACACACGTAAAGGTTGGCAAAGGAAAAATTGGGTTTGGGCTTGTCAAGAAAAATCTCACGGTGGTATTATGTTATTGAGTTTGTGGGGCTACCTTGGTTGTCCACTGGTAGCTAAATCCTTAGGGCCTTGGAGGATACGTGTTGACACTCAAAATGTTTGGTGATTTTTCTTGTACGTAAGATTTGTGCTAATGTAAGCAATGCAAATGATGATGTGAGTAGGGATATTATGTTGGCTTAAAATATTGTGAATACCCCGTAGCAATTGTTTATCCGTTCTCATAGTTCATATAATTAGTTAGCAAAATTTGAAAGATTCTTATAAGATTTGAATTATATACTAAGATGTTTCGTAGTGATATTGCTAATTCATGTGTTTCTCTAGTTGGCTTCCTAGTCATCGATATAGTCAATACAGTAGTTAGCACACAAAATTGAATTTTAATTGATGTCCAATTAGTAGATGTGTAAACAGTGTCCCAATTACTCCTTTCACTCCATTTTCCAATTTCCCGTGATCACTAATATTTAATTTATCTTTTGGGCAAGGGTAAATTTGATGGTTATATAATTGTCGTCTCATGTTTTAGTGCACTTGACTTCTTAGGGTTCATGAATTTTGGCATAAAGTCTTCAATGTAGCCCATTTCAAAGCATAGGAAATGCATTTTTTTTTCATCATGTAATTTTATACAAATTGTTATATATTGTTTAATTCTTGTGTAGTTTAGTTGATTCCTTTAAAGATGAACACTATCTGGTTCAATTTTATGTTGTCAAGTTGCAATTATTGGTCTTGGGTTTTTTCTATTGAGATATTTTTTAAGGTTAAAAAATTGTGGTAAATTGTATAATAATAATAATAATAATAATAACATATGGGAAGGATAAAAAGTATGCATTGTATTGTAGGGTGGATCAATTTATTATTGCGTTAAGCTACATTGCACAAGTTATAATTTCTTATGAAGGAACAAAAATAATGAGATTTTTTGAAAGTTGGGGTTTTTTTTTTAAAACTAAAGAGTTCAATTGAATAATGGATTATCTTGACTTAATTTATTGACATTTGAAAAGAATGAAGATCATGTCTTGTGTGAAAGATCACAAGGAGTACATTATGGTGATTGAGATTGCTATTGCTAACTTGAGGTTGCCTTATGATGTGATTCTTTTGACATGCTTCTCTATGAGAGTTTTTTTGACTTGGGATGCCGATAATATTTATGTTGTGTTCTTTGTTGATTGTTAAATAAAGGATAAAGTTCATGATAATGACTATGCTTGATTCAAATTAATAGGGTCAAAGTAATGGTGTGCTAGAAGGTTGCATGCTAGAGATGTTTACCATGAGCAACTTTAATGGTGAATTTGCTATTAGTATATATAGCTAAGTAAAGTAATAGATTTGAATTAATATGTTTTTTTGGGTTTGTTTTGAAGAGTTATTAGAAAAAAATTCTAGGGGATTGATGACAATGAGTTTGATAACAATAAGTTCACAATTTTCAACCATATTCTGATAAGCTAGACATTGACAATTTTAGTGGATAAGTCTTACAGATGATTTTTGGATTTTGGAATGGGTGTCCCCATGTTAGGGCCCTAGTTGATAATGTATAAAAATTCATTCATTCTTCTATTAATAGTGAAGATGAAGCAGAAAGCACCAAGTATTTTGAATCCTTTCAATTAGGTTGATATAAATTAAGATGTGACACTTTTCTCCCATAGTTGGCTCTTCAGTAATGTGCGTTGAAGAATGCAAGGTGGTTTCAAATGAGGCTACATCTATTGTCTTGAGAGTGTGATGAGACTGCTTTTGGTGATGTTGAAACTTCATTTGATGATGTACTTGAGTGTATCCTTTCTTTTAGTGTTTATATAATTGACGTAGCAAGTAGACATTGAGGCCCAATTTGGAGCCTTCTTTTTCTTGAATTATCTAGATATGATTCCACCATGTTGGATAATGTAACCTGATACATGAGACATATTGATAAATAGGACATTAGTTGTCTCAATTTAGACAAACATGTGTGTGACATCATTTTGAGTGAAAGCATTTAACTCACATAAATGATGGGATTTTTGCTATGTTTGATGGAGAGGTACTTGTGCCTTTAGATCTTAGGATTTTTGCTATGTTTGATGGAGAGGTACTTGTGCCTTTAGATCTCGGGATTTTTGCTATCCCACATAGTCAATATACTATGATTTCATCTTTACTTTGAAGATGATTTTGAAGGATGGATAAGATTGGGTAGAGAATTGAGTTCATTTCTTTGAAGTCATTTGTTGAAAATAGTTGACTTTGTTATTTGTGATGGTTGTAACTTATTATATCCTTTCTTATAGAAAAAGGGTGTATTACACATTACATAAAAATACTTATTTAATACATCATACTGAGTGTAGATAGTAGACACCCATAAAGTGGACATCCACTTCACAGAGCATCTACAACCACCCAGAAGGTGGACATCCACAACACGGAGCATCTACAACCAATATCTATCTATTCTCTATATCAATGACAACAATTGACAAATAGTGATAATCTCCTCATACACTAATAATCATTGTATCAAACATATCATCAATGACAATAAAATTGTCAATAATCAAGGACAACATTTTTTTGGCAAACATCAATAACAACACATATTGCCAACATGATTATCAATATTATGAGCTTTGTTCTTGGTCATCTAGTATAGTGTGGCTTGCTAGTCTAATTGTTGTCGTTGTTTATGCCTTTGCAAGTGTTGCTTATTGTTGTTGTTTGCATCTCCACAAACATTGATTGACTATTATAGCATGACTTGTTAGTGTGATAGTTTTGTTGCTCTATGTGAGTCACCAAACATAACATAGCTTGTTGGCTAGTGGAATTCACGTTTATTCTCTTTTTCTCTTCTCATATGGATCATAGATCTAGAAACTCATTACTAAACCTAGAAGCCATATCTCTTTTTCTCTCATCAATTGGTGTATGTCATTCTTTCTATAAGTCCATCTGTGCTCTTGCAATAACTTACTAAGAATGATATTAACAATTGAGACATTTAGACATCGTGGTCTCTTCAACTAGTTGACTATGGACCTTTTGTTTTAGTACTAATACATTTTTTCTTTTAAAGTTTATTTGCATGGATCGATAGGATCCGATTCTTGAGGGCTTGATCATCCCTCAAACTTATTGTCACCCTATCCCTACATTGTCTTTCTCTCAGATGTTCTTTCTCTTATTTCTACTTTACCATTAGTATGAGCGTAAGTTCATACTCTGGCTAAAGTTGGGGCTAAATGTAGTTTGTAAATTGTACTCCTTTAATTATGTGTCCAATTTCACACTCTCCTTAGCACTCATTTTAGTTTTCCCATTCCTCTAAGCATTTTGGGACCATTTCTTGCCTTGAATTAGTCCTCAATTTAGGAATATGAGTATTATCCTATTTTTAATCTTCATCAAAATCCTCTCTAGGCCCTTATTTTAAGTGCCTCCTTTCTTTTGTATCATTTTAAGTCTATATGGGTGCTATCACATTTTAAAGTTCAAAGCACTTTTTCCCCCACTTAACTATTGTACATTCTCATATAAATTATAGTTCCAATATCAGGGACCTATTATCTTTCTTCCCTTAAAATTTGGGCCTATTTTGTTGGGATATAGTGATAACCATTGTCACTATTTGATGCTTCTTGGTTGAAATTTTGTGAAGAAAATGCACGAGCCTTAGCATTTCCAAATCTATCCTTGAATTTTATGACCATTGTAAATAGGCCAAAAAGTGAAATTAACTTGAGTACTCTATATAAGACATCATTCCTAATTCATCTCACCATCTCATTATTGTCTCATCCTATCATTCCAATTCAAGAGATTATTATTCTTCAAGAGAATATTCAAGTTTAAGGAGCAAAAAGCTGCAAAAAAACATATTCAATTATTGTTTCATGATGAATTTTGTGATGATTTATCATGTTATTGTATCAACAAATAGAGGACTTATCCTAAGAGAATTACATCATCAATATCATTAAGCTTGAGGTAATATTGTTTTAGCTCAAAATATTACTTCATATTTCTATTTCTTTACTAATCATCATTGTTGTAGGGTTAATTCCAACTTGATGTTTGATTGAGCAAAGCCCCTATATATCCCAACACCATTTTCCTCTTCTTTTGTTCATTTGTAGGCTCATAAATATGTTTTAGGTTCAAATTGAAGATACCGGAGCACGATGGAAACAAAGACAAAACCAAGTAAAATTTATTAGAAAAGAGGTGGACTGTGACAATTAGTGTCAGTGAGGTAGGAAATAGGCATAGGCATCAAATCACGATAGTTAGGGAACCACAAACCTAACAATGTAGTAAAAATGTGAAATGGTGGGGCTTCTTGCCTGTAGTGCCTACAACCTAGGTTCAAACCTCGTGGGTTCATCTCTACCGTGTTAACAATCACTAGTACATTTGGGCCTAATTTTCGATGGCTAATTGTTGGAAGTCCGCCAACACCACGTTGGACTTCCGACAAATATAATTATTGAAAACGCATCGTCGGTATTCCCGATGATGCCATTTGCGTCGGTAGTCCGACGATGTTATGAACTCTTCTGACGACTTCTATATTTACTCCTCCAGCCAAAAATGTCGTCGGATTACGGTCGAAATTCCGACGACTGCTATGTTTGCTCCTCGATGAGTGTCCGACAAGGAAGTGACGTCGGACATACAACATCCTTGTTGGATGTTTCTTTAGTTGTTGTCAAAATTCTGATGGTATCAGATGCTTTGGGTCAGACGACTTGGCCGTCGGTGCATGAAAGCATTGAACGAGTTCTACTTTTAAAAATTGCATAAAACATTTTTAATTTATTTGATTCAGTGTTATTTGCAAAAAAAGATTATCAATGATGTTTCCTTTCTCCAAGAATTCTTAGACATATATAAATTATAATTCACACTTAGATGATAATTAAATAAAATAAGCATTTGTAAAGAAAATATTTAGTCATTGGATGTTACATATTATCTGACGGAAAGATACTAGATCCAATTCTTGGAGAAAGGAAATATCATTGATAATCTTTTTTTCAAATAACACTGAATCAAATAAATTAAAAATATTTCATGTAATTTTTAAAAGTAGAACTCATGCAATGCTTTCATGCACCGACGACCAAGCCGTCTGACCCACAGTATTATCCATAATAGAACAAATCACCATAATAGGCTTTTATAAAGTATATATACAAAAATGTGAAAGAACATTAAATTACCGTTACAAACCCTTAAACCATTAAATAGTGAAAATAGATATAAATTTGTAAATGTCTCCCTACAAACACCACACCCATAACCAAAACAAAAAAAATTCTTACCCATAAAAACTAAGTAGCTTGCATGGCAGGGGGCATGATGCCCTTGCGAACGAACTTGAGTTGATACCAAGAGGTCTTCCAATCTTCTTACGTAGAGGCCAAAATATTGTATTGACTTTAAATATTCAAAAGAATATCCTCTACCTCCCTACAGTTATCTGAAACCTTCACCACCAAATCACGGTTCTAAGAGTCTTCAAACAGTCTCACCATGCTGGCGAGTTGCAAGTCTGCAACATCTCTCAGATGATTGAACTGTTTCTTAATTTTGTTCTTCTGATTAGTCAATGGATTTAGTTGCATGTACAAGTTTTCTATTTGAAGCCTTCTGTTTCCTTCTGCATCATTCTTCATGTGTATAGTATTGGATAGTTGTACAATTTGTGATGCTATAATATCTATGTGACCCTTAATATCCTTAGTATATTTAGGCCATTGCTTTTAAAATATGTATGCCGCCACTACATCCTTTACACTTTTCTAAATTTTTTTTTTTTGCTTTCTTGTAGTTGGATATGTGTTGTTGCACATCTAATCACCAAAACTTCTAGTCTTTTCTCTTTCACCTTCTTCTCTACATCCTTCAAAACTTTGGCTTCCAATTTGAAAGCACGTTCCTTAAATCCATTAAGCATCAATTGTATTTTCTCCGCACTTGACAAAGACTCATCCAAAAATACTTCTAGAAGTCCTTCATGAAGGACTTTCATTGCATCATTAATAAGTTATGAGTCATATATTTGAGACTTAAATAAAATTCTTGTGAGTAGAATGGTGAAGTATAGCACCCAAACAAATCATATGCAAGGGAGACAATCACTTAAGGTCCATTTGATCTTGAGACATTGATGCCCACTTTAGCATGTTCCATCCTAAATATCCCCTACGCATGTTTTGCGTTGTGCCCACTTTGATTCTACTCACATTGTCTTGAAATCTGCATTTTAAGTCCTTCCTCAACCTCTATTCAATTTTAAGTCCTCATTGACAAGACTAGGACACCTTAGGTGCCCTGGTACTTGTGATTGGGACCCAAAATACGACGCCTCATTTCTTGCCTCATGTGTGCAAATTTTTTTTAGCTTCATATCAGTCGACTCCAAAAATTCAAACACTTTATGTATGATTAGATATAAAAGGAATCCTACCTTGTCATTTGAAGGGGTCTACCTACAATTCAAGTGATCTCTTAATTATAAAATCAATTCAATTCCAAGTGAACAAGCAATCAAGCATTCATCAAGCATTGAAGGAGAATTCAAGTTAAAGCACAACATTCATGATCAACAATCTGCATGACATCCTAAAACCTTGTGTGAAGATTCAAGAAAGATTCATCAAGGTATCATGTTCAATTTTAAGCATTTTTAGATTAGATCTATCCTTTCCCTCAAAAGGAAAACATTATACTTCAAGGTTAATTCACAACCTGAGGTTTGACCTAGGAAAGCCCCCATCAACAAACCTCTTTTTTGTCATTTTGTGTGTAGGAAATCGATTCAAGAGTTACGTGTGAAGAATTTGGCAAAGTAAATGATGACAATCAAACTCAAATTTTGATGGCATGAAAAGAAGACTAGGCTAGTTCACACCTCCTAGTCCCAAGATTTTTTGACAACCTTTTGATAGTAGATTCTGTGTACCATCCTAATCCAAAAAGCATTCATTTTGTCTACACCCAACAGGTGGAGGATCTGGTCGATCCACACCTCCTAGTCCCAACAATTCTACTTGAACACTCTGTCACAGGAGAAGAGATATGACTTCTAGGTATACTAAGGAGATGCTAACTGTATATGGTGAAAATGGAAACAACAATGATAAAAGACTAAATAGATTCAACCACAAAACCCTAGCCTAACAACAACAAAGATCCACCATAACATATGAAGATTACCTAAGACAATGCTAATCAAATGAAATCACAAAGATTATACCATCACATGTCCAATAGGGTTTGAATCTCCATTCTTCCTATCTCCATTGATCTTGCTTGATATATTTGCTCTCAGATTTTATGTGCACAAGAGCTCAACAAAGAACGGAAATGTGGTTGCAAGTAGGCTTGATTGCATATGAAAGTGCAAAGGCATAGTGTCGTCAATTGAACAAGTAGTTAGTTAGGGTTTGATAATGAAGGAAGAGTCTCCTTATATAGAAGACACCGTATGCGGGAAAAGTGGGCTGATAGAACTTAATATGTGAAAATGTGACAAATGACTTATCCACACACACACATAGGACTTCTTGATGCAAGCTATGGAGTAATAACGTATTACTCAGCTTCCCAAGGAGGGTCCCATGGTTCTCTATCTCACAATGTCCCTCAAACCAATGTTTTTGCTCTCAGATCACTGAGCAAAATGGTTTAGGGATGGCAAATGCAAGAACGAGGGATGCTTTTGATAGTTTTTAATATGAAAGGTATGCTAAGCTATGCCTGATCTTAGCAATGCAATAAACTAAATGATAAGATGACAAGATTAGTATAAATACTATCCTAACATGATATATTAGTCTATGATTGAGCTAAATGATAAAGAAATTATTCTAAACATGCATATTTAGACTAATTCCTGATTCAAAGAGGCTAAAATGATGAGCATGAAAATGATATGAAAGCTTGAATATATTTGTGCATAAGTGTGATACTTCAAATTTGGATGATGATTGAAAATGGAGGAATGAGAGCTCTATTTATAACACAAATAGGGCAATGGATGGTCAAGATTGAAAGGTTTAATCAATGGCCAAGTTTGAAAGTTGGGGATCCATGTGCACAATTTGCACCAATGAAATGATGACAAGTGTCAACATAGGGTTGGGTTGAGAGAAGGGGTTGGAGGCATTAAAGGTCTGAGAAGACCTCATGGTTATCTAGAGGGTAAGGGTCAAGTCTAAGTTAGGCTTACCCACTGGTTTAAGAGTTAATCCAAGGATAAATCTTTGTGCAAATGATTAAGAGATAATCATGGTCAAAGCATTAAAGACCTGATGAGACCCTTGGGTTGGGTGAAGGTTGAGTTAAAACAAATGTTTTAACCATGTAAGAGGGTTGGAGTTAACCATTAATGGTTATTGGAGACTTTGGGGGATTAAGTGGTTGAAAGTTGGAAGCCTTTAATGGCTATCAAAGACTTTGAGGTTTTAAGTGGTTGAAGGTTGAAAACCTTTAATGGTTATCAAAGACTTTGAGGGTTTGAGAAGTGACCTCCCCTTGCTTAGGGATGTGACAAAGTTTAGAAGAGGGGTTAGGTTAATTAGAAGTGATTAGAAGATTCTAGAAGGGATTAGAAAGGGGTTTAGGATTTTGCAAGTGGATGGAGGGATAATAGGATTTAATTGAAATAATTTATTTCAATTTGGTTGCCATTTGGAGAAATTAAATAAATTAGATTTATTCAATTTTAGGATAACTATTTAATTAGATTTGAATTTAATTAAAAGTGGATAGGGGGGATTTAATTGAATAAAATGATTTATTCATTAAATGGATATAGTGAATTTAATTTAAATAAATTGAGTAATTTACTTAATTAAATAGAGGAATGTGGATAATTTAATTAAATTAGATTTAATCAAATAGAGAAATGAACATAAAATATTCATTTAGGAATATGGTCATTTTTATACGTCTACAGACACTATATGAAATGGAGGGATAAGATTGAGAGGTGTAAAAAGAGGTCGACTATGATTAGAGGGTAGGTAAAGAAAATAATAAAATAATGAAAGGGGTAGGTAGTGTATGAATTAAGAGATGAATGACATGTGTCATGGGTGGAAAAGGTTAATGAATTAATTAAATAAATAAAGATTTATTTAATTAATAGAAGAAGTGGGATCAATTAAATAAATAAGATATTTATTTAATTTAGGAAAAGGGTAATTTAAATAAATAAATGTATTTATTCAAATGAGAAATAAGGCTAGAAGAGGATAAATGAATTAATTAAATAAATAAGGATCTATTTAATTAATAGAAGAATTAGGCTTAAATAATTAAATAAATAAAATATTTATTTAATTAGATATGACAATTTTAGGTGTCTACATTTTGCCCCTCTTTGAGACAATGCAACTTGTCGCGTTGTTTCAAAGAAGATAATATGGACTGATACAAAGTTGCCCCAAGATGGGAATGATATGCCCCCTCGAGAGATTGGATGAAAATGTGTGAAAAGATCGCATACAATCTCTCGATAAGAAAGAAAGGCTAGAAAGGATTGACCAGATAGGATAGAGTGACAGAGTTACGAGATAATGAAGACTGACTCGAGAGACGAGGGCTAGGGAGGTCTATAAGATAGACCACGAGGGGAATACATCCTCATTGTCATCCACACCTTCAAGAGATCAGAGTGCAGAGAGACAATATAACAACAACAGTCAGCAGCAATGGTATTGGTGCATAGATTTGATCGCGTTCGCCGATTTCAGAGGCTAGCAGATGCAGGAGAGCCGATAAGTACTGCAAAACCTCCTTGTACTTTGTTGCAATAAATATTGTCATTAATGCATGCTACGTAGCGCAAAAAATGCATTTTTAGGATATGTCAAACAAGGTCGAAAAACACTTAGGCGTGTCTGTGCTGGTGCTAGGCGCATCTATGCAATATGTAAGCGCGTTTATGTCATGAAGGCGCGTTTGTGTCTTCAAGGCCAAATCAGCAGTTCTGTGATGAACATATGCTGTCGATTGGATAAGCTGCTGAGAGGATACACTCAAGCAGGTCCTCTGGGGAAGACTAGGATAGATTGAGGCACTTTGTGATGAACAGTGAGTACCAAGACATAGTACTTTGTGATGAACAGGGAGTACGAAAATATGAGCAACACTTTGTGATGAACAGGGAGTACCACTTGGATAATCAACAACACTTTATGATGAACAGTGAGTGTCACTAGAATAGAAGCAACACTTTGTGATGAACAGTGAGTGTTGCTAGGATAGAGCGCCATATGATAAATATAAGCACTAGGATAAAGAGCAACATTTTGTGATGAATAGGAAATGCCACTATGACTGACATGATTGATTTGCTTGACTTGCAGGAGGACCTACCTATGCTGGAGTCACGGGAGAGATTCCCATCGACTCAGAGGTTACGACCAGAGCTGACATTTGAGGACCAAGCTGCCATTGAGGGTATGAGTTTGCGATATATTATGTATGTGCCTGAGTTTCGGGCAAACATGGGTTTGCTGAGTGCGCTGACTGAGAGATGGCACTCAGAGACTTGTAGTTTCCATTTGTTGATGGGTGAGATGACAGTCACCTTAGAGGATGTATATAGGATACTGAGGATACTGATCGATGGGGAGTTAGATACCCTATGATTGAGATGGAGATAGGGATGCCCTGAGATGAGTGTTCCAGGATCCGGGACTGGAGATGCGGGCAGGACATGTGGCTTGGGACACCATGACACAGACATGATTAGCACTACTAGCGGTGCTGGGAGGAGTGATTAGTGGGTTCCTCTGTCCGGATAGGGCGACACGAGGGTTGGTTGTGTAGCCATATGTATTTTGACATCATTGTATCATGACACTTATGATTTTGATATATATATGAGATGATTCATCTTTGCGGAAGCTATATGCATGTCTACATATGTGATGCTTCTATGTGATGCATGTATCTATATGATGCTTATGAAAGGGATGCAAATATGTACATAATGAAATGCAATATTTTTGTTCTTTTATGTTTTATATGTGTAGACGTATAAAAATGACCATATTCCTAAATGAATATCTTATGTTCATTTCCCTATTTAATTAAATCCAATTTAATTGAATTACTCACATTCCTCTATTTAATTAAGTAAATTACTCAATTTATTTAAATTAAATTCACTAAACCCCTTTTGCACCATTTAATGGAATAAATCATTTTATTCAATTAAATCCCTTCTATCCACTTTTAATTAAATTCAAATTTAATTAAATAGTTATCCTAAATTGAATAAATCTAATTTATTTGATTTCCCCAAATTGCAACCAAATTGAATGAAATTCATTTTGTTCAATTAAATCCTATTATCCCTCCACCCACTTGCAAAATCCTACACCTCCCACTTGCATCCTAAACCTCTTTCTAACCTCTTCTAGATTCTTCTAAACCTAATTAATTAACCCAAACCCATCCATTATCCCTTTTCCCTAAATTTGAGAAGGTCACTTCTCAAATTTGGAGTAAAGTCTTCAAAATGCATTAAAGCCTTTATCCATTCAACAAGCTAACTTTTTGAATACCCCCAAATTTGGAAGGACTCTTACAAATTTGTCCCCAAAGTCTTCATAACCATTAATGGTTAACTCAACCTTCTTACATGGTTAAAGAATTTCCATAAACTCAACCTCCATGTAACCCAAGGGTCTCATCAAGCATTTATTGCTTTGACCATGGTTATCCTTAAATCTTTGCACAAGAGTTTATCCTTTGGGTAAAAGCTTTATCCAATGGATAACCCTAACTTAACTTTAACCCTTAACCCCTAGGGTAACCATGAGGTCTTCTCAAGCATTTAATGCTTCCTACCTCTCCTCTCAACCCAACCTTATGTTGACAATTGTCACCATTTCATTGGTACCAATTACAAACATGGATTCCCAACTTTCAAACTCAACCCTTGATTGCCTCTTTCAATCTTGGCCATCCATTGTCCTATTTTTGCTATAAATAGAGCTCTCATTCCTCCATTTTTATCATCCAAGTCTTTAGCATCTCACTTATACTCAAATACATTCAAGCTTTCATATCTCATTTTATGCTCATCATTTAGCTTCTCTTTCAAAAAGGAATTAATTCAAATATGTTAATTTAGAGTATTTTCCTTATCATATAGCTTAAATCATTGAACTAATATAGTATGCTAGGATAGTATTTGTTTACTAATCTTGTCATCTTATAGCTAGTTTATTGCATTTCTAGAATCATGCATAGCTTAGGATGCATCTAATATTAAAATTAACAAAAAGCATCCCTCGTTCTTGCATTTGCCATCCCTAAACCATTTTGCTTAGTGATCTGAGAGCAAAAAAGTTGGTTTGAGGGACCGTGCAAGATAGAGAACCATGGAACCATCCTTGGGAAGCTGATCCATACTTCATGACTCCATAGCTTGCACCAAGAAGTCCTGTGGGTTTGTGAGCAAGGCTCCCTAGAACTCCATTTTTTACATTTCAAGTTCTATCGACCCGCTTTTCCCGCATACATTTCTGGTGCCCACCGTGGGGCATTACCCCATACATCAAATCATTTTTTATATTTAACACCTTTTGCAGGTACGTGGGAAAAATGAATTAGCACGTTAGGTTAGCTGTTTAGCGCATCCGGTTAACAGCCTAGCGCATTCGGTTCACTGTTCAGCGCGTGGCGTCCATCATCTAGCGCGTAAAGCATGTTTATTAGCGCATCATAATACTAAATTTTTCTTGTAGGTCTCTGTGCGGGAGAAAAACAGAGCAACGTCTTTTGAACACAGAGCAGCACATCCCAAAGACAGTATAGCGCATCACTGGTTTCTTTTAGCGCATCACTGTGATTTTGTAGCGCGTACAGTTTGTTCTGTAGCACATCACAGACATAAATAAGAAAAATAAAAATTGTAACCGAAAGTTAAAAATTAGACTTGTGGAAGTCCACCGAGTTATCTAACGTCTTTCATTGGTTATTTTGCAGGATTCTAACAACTTTATTGCAGATGGGAGCTTCATCTTAGGATCAAGATAGTTAGATTTTTACTAACTTACTTAAGTTAGTTTAAAATTTGATTTTCTTTTCTTAAAATTGAACTCACTTTGTTTTTAGGCTATAAAAAGAACCAATATCAGAAATTTTCTTGCTTTCATAGGAGAAAACCTTTATTTTAGGCTCTAAAAAGAACAAAGCAAACTTTTCTTTTTGCAAACATAACTTTAAAAAGAACCTCACCATCCTTTGGTGTATAAAAGGATTCATTTTTAAATTTTGCAAGGGAAAGAACCTCACTTACGAAGTTTTGTTCACAATCAAAAGAGGGAAGTTATTCCCCTTTTTCGATTTTCTTTTGTCGACCATGTCAAAAATTTTGCTTTGTTGACCAGGTTCTTTCACTAGATTAAAAAATCAGTGCTTTAAAGAACTAAAAAGAACACCATGCTTTTCTTTGGAGCAACATCTCCAAATAGAGGTTAGCAAATCATTGAATTGAAGACTTAAAAAGAACTTTGATTGCCTTGTATCGAAAGTGGAAGGTATATGCTCTCCCCTTAACTGGGTGATCAACAAACCAGACCTCTCTTAAAAAGCTTTCTTTCCTTCAAGCATTTATATCCTTTAGCAGGCCCGCCTTCCCGAGGAGTTGAAATCAACTCTTAAAGCCGTTTATGGCCGGTGTGAAGGGAACGACCTAAGTGGGAAATGACTTTGATGCCAAGTGTTCCAACCCACTATAATCAAAAGTGGAGGGAGATGAAAGTCCCTTTCAACAGTTGTGCACAACAATTAGCCTTCCCCCAGTATCCTTGAGATACGTAAAGCCTTTTTTCTAAAGGTTGGGAAGCCTCCTAAGGGAGTTTATCACTGTCAATCGAACAAGAAGCCTGATTATGAACCATAGAAATAGAAACCTTGAGCTGAGTCAGTAACCAGACATTTACAATATCATAGTGCAAGGGTGGGGAAGAATCCGCCCCCAAGATCGCTCACCATATATCTCCCAAGATTCTACTCAATTGTGAAGCAATTCACTTTGAGTTAATTTCTAGCAAAAGGCAAAAAAATGGGTGCCCTCTAGGGGGTGACAAAGCTGTTTGAGTTGACGGAGTATCGAGACTAGTGGGCTATGATATTGTCAATGACCTTTGAATAAAGAGTCTATCTGATGTGTCTTTTGTCGTAAATCAAACCAGTGATAACATCGGGGATTTGAACACATCCTCAAATGAATATACACTCAATGTTTAGCATTAGGATGATCATTGTCTTCATGTGTGCTATGTATTCTTGTCACAAATGTTAAAATATCTTGCAAAGTATCCAACAATCAAACTCAAAAGTCAGTTCAAACAAGGAAGAATCATAAAGTGGAGAAGATTTCCAAATCCAACAAAGCATCTTTTGAGATGGTTATCAACATTTTAACTATCTTTAGGAAAGACTTTCATCCAACAAGATTAGGGGAATATCAAACCAAGTGATCAAGAGTTTATCTATTCAACTTAGTAAGCTTGAGTATCCAAAAAGAAATCCATCAAAATCACAAGTGTTAAAAATTCCAAAAATCACAGAAAAACAACCAAGTCAAAATATATCAAAGTAGTTTAGCGCGTGAGAGCAACTTCTTAGCGCGTGGGGACCATCTTTTAGTGCATTAGACCTTCACATTAGCGCATTAAGTCTCAACATTAGCGCTTCATAGAAATCCAATTCAAACAGTTTCAAGTAGCGCGTTTTGAAAACCATTTAGCGCGTTGAAGCATCAGCTCAGCACGTGGAAGCCAAACTTTAGTGCGTAGGGTTTAACAGTTAGCGCATTGGCAGCCCATATTGGCACATGAACTTTTTGAACCAAGGCAAAAGCAAAATAAATTAGTTAGTGTGTATTAGGGGGCAGCATAGCGCATGGAGTCTTTTCTCTAGCGCATTGAGAATTTTTTTTAGCGCATCTAGTCTTTGGCTTAGCGCATGGTCAAAACTCAGAAAACCAGAGAGCAAAACAAGCCTTTCTGGAAAAAGTTTTCAAACTTCTTGAGTATCCTTTCAGGTCCAATATCAAACATGGTCACAAGAAATCAAATCAAAACACTAGAGAAATCATTTCCAAATCAAACAAGTCAGTTTTAGAACAAAAGTTGTCAAATCCAAAACTAGCTAAAGATAATACTTTATCCTATCAAAATCAGGTATTATCATCACCTTGATCAAAAGGTCCATCATCTAAAGGATTCTATCAAACAACATACCAAGTTTAAACCTTAAGTTGTCAAATCAAGTTTCCATATCGGGAGACTTTATCCATATCATTTGACACACTTTGTCGTGGGGGGGCATCTAAACCTTCATTTGATAAAAGTAGACTTAAGTTTCCAAACAAAGTATCTCAATCCAAACATTGAAGGAAACCATTGATCATTCATGTATGAACACTCCTCATATTTTGAGATGAACAAGTCTTCATCACAAAACTAAGTTAAAGAAGAGACAACCTAGTCCTAAGAACCTTATCAACAGGAGTAAATTTCTCTAAGTCAACCTATCAAAAACATCAACTTTGATCATTCATATGACCATTCATTATCAAACCAAAAAAAAAAAAAGGAAACTCAGTCAAAGGAAATAAGTCCTAACATAAATCAAGATCACAATATCATGACTTCCCAATCTGATCCCATCTTCGACCAAGATCCCACCTGTCAAGAATCTTATGATGATCCCCTAATCTTTTGGTATTCCATCCATGATGATCCCCTTTCATCTCAAGAGCAGATTCCCATTCAACATCCATCTCCTAAGAAAGAGCATGATATTCCTTCCATCTCCTCCACTAATCTAATTCCAAATCAAGAGGAAAGCACAAACTCAAATGATCCTACTCCAACTCAATATCAAGATCAAGGAATCTCTTCAGCCTCCAAATCTATCTTAGGTCCTTTCATTCCAAAGACAATCTCTTCATCCTCCAAATCTATCTTAGGTCCTTTCATTCCAAAGTCAAACTCTTCTTCTTCTAAATCTATCTTAGGTCCTTTCATTCCACAATTGAATTCTCCATCCCTTCCATCCATCTTGGGTCCTTACCTCCCTCCATCACTAATCCATCACCTCAAATGATCCATAAGCAAGATCAACAAAGGTACCCATCTTTAAACTTCTTTCAACCCTCTATCTAAACATCTTTCCAAAATATTCTTCAATCATTTCCTCTATCTATTTTGGGTCCTTATGTCTCAAAATTCAATTTTCCTCCATCTCTTCATCACTTCTCAATTTGTGTACCAACACCCATCCTGAATACATTTCCCTCTATCCTTGCACAAATCTTCAAACATTCTATCTATTATCCAACACTTTTTTTTTTTCATCCTTCCATCCCTATCATTCAATCCTTTGCATAAATTCATCATCTATGATATAAGTGTTTGTGTCATTTTGTCACATACTTGCCCATGCTGGAATCTACTGTTCAGTCCTTTTCCTCGATATCTATTCATGAAATGCTTTAGAATCCGAGGTTGTTCCTCTTTAACATTTTCTTTTGGTTGGGATACACACTCAATCCAGAAAAGAACCACTTATCGTATCTTGGTACTAACATATTTTGATTACTATATCTCATACACTTAATTGATTGCTCTAAATCATTGTGATCTCTTAAATTGAAGACATGGCTAGTGAAAAATATAAAATCTTTCTTCAGCGCCACTGTAATTATCAGACCCATGTAAGTTTCATCACTTACAAGCCAATGCAAGAAAAATAAAGAGCAAAAAGAAATATCAAAAGAATGAGCAAGAAAGTGCATATCAAGAAAAGCAAAATGCAATGAAAAGCAATATCAAAATGCTTGGCTATGGAAACATGCAAGTAACTCCATCGACGCTTGGCTGACAATGGAGCAATATTTGTGAGATTACAACGATAAACTCATCGGGGCTATGGATGCTCGTAGGCAGCGAGGGTCTATCCAGGATGCTTTTGAAGTCAAGGTAACTCATGTAGCTATCCATGCTGGATTCTGAAGATTACAATGATCATATGAGCCAGAATGAACCCACTTGCACACACATGGGTAATCAAAGACTAAGTACCTTGATCCAGTTTGGGATTCTTCTTCCCTTTTGAGTCTACTTCCCAGTTGCGAGAAATGTTCAGTTGAATTTTCCAGAGGTTCCAAGTGTGGGTTGGGTCTCTATCTTTGAAAAGTTCAGAAACACTTATTCAGATGGTGCTAAATACTATGACAATCTTACATATCACCTTTTTGCAAATGGAAACCTCTATGCTTGGGGGAAAAGTTCATGCACTCTATTCTTCCTACCATATCTCCCATGTCCTCTAATTCATATCCCTTATCCTATCTATTCATTTCTTCTATCATCCAATGCTATCTACAATTTTTCTTCACCTTATCCATATCCTCTAATCCATATCCCTTATCCTATCTATTCATATCTTCTATCATCCAATTATTTCTACAATCTTGCTTCACTCTAATCCATATCCCTTATCCTATCTATTCATTTCTTCTATCATCCAATTCTTTCTACAAGCTTCACTCTAATCCATATCTATCTATCCTATCTATTCATTGCTTCCATCATACAGTGCTATCTATATCCTATCTCTATCCATATCCCCTTTTTCATCCTTGATCTTGATCAAAACTAGGGACAACAAATCTATTTCCACCTCAATGGTTCAGTCATCCATTCATAATATTCCTTGTCTTTCTATACATTGGGGCAACCAGATACATCTTTCTTCTAATCCAAAAACTCAAAAAAATCAAAATATCCAAAAACTCAAAAAAATTAAAATATCCAAAACTCAAAAAAAATAAAATATCCAAAAACTAAAAATATCCAAAAACTAAAAATTGACAAAATCAAATAAAATAAATCAAAGCATGAAAGCATGGACCATCCATCAAATCAGATCAACAACAGGAAAACTCTCAAAGTCTGCAATCAAACTGATCACATGTCTTGTTAATCAATTCATCACTCGAAATCAATATCAACATCAAACATGTCTTATACAGGGATAGGTACACTCGAAACCAGACAGATCGGTCTTATACGGGGTACTCACTCTTTGAAACCAAACATTCCTATCAATCATTGAACAAATCAAAACAATGACATAGATTAGTATGATAGTTGGATTTTATTCTAGTTAGCCTTATCTTTATCAATTGATGGTAGTACATGTTTCACAAATCATATTGTACATATCATATCCACCCATCTGAGACATCACTAGAAATTCACAAACGCTTATCAATCCTGGACATACTTAGCCTAGTCACTGTCCTTGGTTTATCTAAATCAGTTATCCAAATCATATCCCACCTGGCTTGGTGATTAGTGTAGATATCCATATCGAAGTAGTATCAGTAGCAAGGGGCAAAATCCTGACCTCGCTGGGGGCATTTCGCCTTCAATATTTTCAACATCAGACCAAACATGTAGCAAGACAACAAGGATTAGAACAACCAACAAATGACAAACGACAATGCAAAAAGGATAGACATCATGGACTTGAACTGATTTCAACTAAACAAAGATCTATTTGCAAGATGTTTTATTTGACAAAAATACATTCCAATAGCATGCATGATTACTTATGGTTGTTAATTTTTGCTTATCATATCTCCTGAGCACCTCCAGGATGTCTTACGACTAGAGAAGCAAGGAAGGAATGTGATTTTTTATTTGTCCGCTATCTGTGAGTGGTCTTTTATCATGCAAATTTGTCCTAAGATGCAATCAGGTAGCATATCGTTGAGGAAATTTTGAATTTGTATGGGACAAAGGTTAACTCTTGTATGTTTACGCAATCTGCACTCTAGTCGTCCTGGTTCAATTATACCTTGACGCTTGTGCTATCTTGCAAAATAAAAAATCATGTAAATTTTTCTCAGGTCATTATGGTTCAATTATACCATTATGCTTGAATAAATTTTTAACATATCTCAAACAAATCAATGCTCAATGATGATACCTACAAAGAAAACAAAGCTATATCAGATGACAAATGCAGAATAAGGATGCTCAAAAACAATTAGTTGCATATCATTTTACAATTAGGTGCATATCATTTTACAATTAGTTGCATATCATTTTACAATTAGTTGCATATCATATCATACATCTCATTTTCAAAATATCATTCATCATTCATCATTGCATCCCTCGCATGCATATCTATCGCATCATTATGGAATCTTTCTTCACTTTCATATCTTCGTCATTCTTCCAAACTATCTTCATCATTCTTCCAAACTATCTTTCATCATTCTTCCAAACTATCTTCTATCATGTCTTATAAAGGATGTATCTTTCCTGAAACCAGATGTTTTGATCAGTTCTTATACAGGATATATCGTTCCTGAAACCAGATGTTTTGATCAGCTCTTATACAGGATGTATCTTTCCTGAAACCAGATGTTTTGATCGGTCTTATACATGATATATCATTCATGAAACCAGACGCTCGATCATCCATGTCTTATACAGGCGGTATCATTCCTGAAACCAGACGCTCGATCATCCATGTCTTATACAGGCGGTATCATTCTTGAAACCAGACGCTGAATCATCCATGTCTTATACAGGAGGTGTCATACCTAAAACCAGACTTGATCTTAATCTCAATCCAATCAATCTAATCAATCTTAATCTCAATCCAATCAATCTAATCAATCTTATCAAACCCATGCATGTCATCACTATCCACTCTTCTATCTTTCAAACAACTTTCTTCTTTTTCTTTCGAGAGATCATTTATGCGTTTTGTGCATGAATGATCTCTCGAGGGGGCATTATCATATCAAATCTCAACATCAATTTCATATCAGTTTCATATCAAATTTTCATATCAAATCAATTCTTCATATCTGGGGCATCATCAATATCGTTCATCAAATCTGGGGCATCATATCAATTTTTTATATTAAATCAATTTTTCATATCCACAACATCATATTGATCAAATTTTGACAGCATATCCGACAAATTTTCTTTGAATCAACATGTGCACACACGTCACTTCAAAGAGGGGCAAAATGTAGACGTATAAAAATGACCATATTCCTAAATGAATATCTTATGTTCATTTCTCTATTTAATTAAATCCAATTTAATTGAATTACCCACATTCCTCTATTTAATTAAGTAAATTACTCAATTTATTTAAATTAAATTCACTAAACCCCTTTTGCACCATTTAATGGAATAAATCATTTTATTCAATTAAATCCCTTCTATCCACTTTTAATTAAATTCAAATTTAATTAAATAGTTATCCTAAATTGAATAAATCTAATTTATTTGATTTCCCCAAATTGCAACCAAATTGAATGAAATTCATTTTGTCAATTAAATCCTATTATCCCTCCATCCACTTGCAAAATCCTACACCTCCCACTTGCATCCTAAACCTCTTTCTAACCTCTTCTAGATTCTTCTAAACCTAATTAATTAACCCAAACCCATCCATTATCCCTTTTCCCTAAATTTGAGAAGGTCACTTCTCAAATTTGGAGTAAAGTCTTCAAAATGCATTAAAGCCTTTATCCATTCAACAAGCTAACTTTTTGAATACCCCCAAATTTGGAAGGACTCTTACAAATTTGTCCCCAAAGTCTTCATAATCATTAATGGTTAACTCAACCTTCTTACATGGTTAACGAATTTCCATAAACTCAACCTCCATGTAACCCAAGGGTCTCATCAAGCATTTATTGCTTTGACCATGGTTATCCTTAAACCTTTGCACAAGAGTTTATCCTTTGGGTAAAAGCTTTATCCAATGGATAACCCTAACTTAACCTTAACCCTTAACCATGAGGTCTTCTCAAGCATTTAATGCTTCCTACCTCTCCTCTCAACCCAACCTTATGTTGACAATTGTCACCATTTCATTGGTGCCAATTACAAACATGGATTCCCAACTTTCAAACTCAACCCTTGATTGCCTCTTTCAATCCTGGCCATCCATTGCCCTATTTTTGCTATAAATAGAGCTCTCATTCCTCCATTTTTATCATCCAAGTCCTTAGCATCTCACTTATACTCAAATACATTCAAGCTTTCATATCTCATTTTATGCTCATCATTTAGCTTCTCTTTCAAAAAGGAATTAATCTAAATATGCTAATTTAGAGTATTTTCCTTATCATATAGCTTAAATCATTGAACTAATATAGTATGCTAGGATAGTATTTGTTTACTAATCTTGTCATCTTATAGCTAGTTTATTGCATTTCTAGAATCATGCATAGCTTAGGATGCATCTAATATTAAAATCAACAAAAAGCACCCCTCATTCTTGCATTTGCCATCCCTAAACCATTTTGATCAGTGATCTGAGAGCAAAAACGTTGGTTTGAGGGACCGTGCAAGATAGAGAACCATGTAACCATCCTTGGGAAGCTGAGCCATACTTCATGACTCCATAGCTTGCACCAAGAAGTCCTATGGGTGTGTAAGCAAGGCTCCCTAGAACTCCATTTTTCACATTTCAAGTTCTATCGACTCACTTTTCCCGCATACAATATGTTATGCCAATGCAAATGTGAATGTATTAAATGCAAATGGATATGACGATGCAAATAACTATTTACATGATGAGAATATAAAATGTGCTAATATGTGTTGTGTGCAGGATGTGATGTGATTGTGATATCTATATGTATGTATGAAATGATTAATATGTGATAATGTAGGTGCAACTACATGAAATGCAAATATTTTTGGCGTGTCATTATACTCAGTCGTGTGATAGCAGGTTATGCGGACTCAAGAAGGACGATGGAGGTCAATCAAGAAAGGGGGATGGAAGATAGAAGATATGAAAGTGAAAAGAGCTTCTTGTGCGTTATCATCATTGAGCTTTATTATGGCAAGTAGGTTATGACAATCGAGGCATATGTTTGACCTAGAAAGTCATTGTACCTGTTTGCATGGAGATAAGATAGTCTCAAACAAGGAATGCCCCAGTTCATAGTAGACTCTTAGTGTCCTCATATCCTTGGACAAGTCATAGCATTACTAAGAGACAATCCACAGACAGTAAATACAAATAGGTGACGATACCCCATCCTCACCTTTCTAGCCAAAGACATCCTGGACATAAAATCTCTAGTCAGAGACATCCTGGAAAAGCTAAAAGACATGTCACCAAAAAGATAAAATCAAAAGAAAACCAAGACTCGACACCAACATCCACTATAGTCCTCAAGTTTTAGTGTCTCTTGTCACTTGTATAAGTTTATTTGATTGGGGTTGCAATGTTTACTTTCACAAAAAGGATAGATAACACTAAACCATAATGTTGTCTGGGTCTAGTTGAAAGATTTGATTTGTTGAAGCCCATTGTTGCTGTTGTGTCTCATCTGAAACTGATTGAATCCATGAAATTGATACTTTATTACAGAGAAGACGGAATTGTATTGCGGATTGGTGATGCAAGTGTTGCTTTATTGCAGATTGTGCGCATATAGACTGAAGAAAACTGGAAGAAACTGTACTCCTCGAAACATGTGATGCTCTCAGTTCTACACCCATCACTAGATGTAGGATTTGCCTTGGCCACAGATAGGAGCTGATTTATTATGGATGGAAAAAGGTGAAAAGGAGGGATTATTATGAATGGCTAACCAATCTTAGGTAGATCGAAAACAAGCCATGATGGGAATGGGTAAGTTTGTTATGGATAGAAAGGTTGTGAGTGTGTGCAAAGTGAAAGGATGAAAGTGAATCCTGAAGGAGGGAGGAGAAATGTCTCTACGCATGGCACCGGTGACCCGATTTTCACCATGGTACTTGCCCAGGGCGCCACCGAAGTGGTTTTCACCGTTGGACGAAAATGTTTTTCTGTTTTTTCAATTTATTTTTGTGTCACAAGGCACCTGTTTGCTAGGTTTTCACCAAGTAACAATTTTTTATGTTTTATGATTTTTTAAAATTTTTTTTTTGTATTTTGAATTTTTTTTATTTTTTTATTTTTTTGATATTAGGATACTCTGAAGAGCTATGTGTAAAACCTGCGAAGGTGCATGTTGTTGATAGGATCCTCCAAAGGTTCACCCTCTATGGTTGAGAGTTGATATGCACTAGATCCATATGCTGTTGTGATAATGTAAGGACCAAGCGAATTTGGTTCGCACTTGTCCTTCTTCTGTCTGTCTTGCTGATTTTTAGGATTTTCTCTGAGAACCAAGTCACCTACCTCAAATGTGCGAGGTTTGACTTTATGATTGTAGCTGCGTTGTTCCTTTACTGAATGATGTGTAGCTCGAGTGACTGTCTTCCTTAATGAAGGAACTAAGATAGAATTACTAGTGTGTGGACTACACAGGCCCGTATGTGTGTCACCTGAAGAAGTTTGGGCACCCCTGATAGCAAAGTCCTTTGAGGAAGCTCCATTAAAGGTCCATGATGTATCACCAAAAGGGAAAGGATGTGCGGAACAAGTGGATGAGTGATGAAGGCTTGTGATTGCGAAAAGAAGTGAAAGTATCATGACATGATGGAGACTTAGGATCAACAAGTATTCTTTTTGGCTTAAAATTTTAGAACTTTTGCCCCCTGTTATTTTGATATTAGGGGAGATCAACTCTTGCTCTTTTTGCTTCATAGAATTTTTATCCTTGACTTTGATTGTTGTAGAGTCCAATAGCTTTTGATTTTGATCTGGACTAAAGGAATTTTCTTTATTTTTGACTTTTAGATTTTTCTTTTCAAGGCTTGATTTTTGATCCCCAATAAGTGAGGGCTTTTGTGATTCTTGTTGATCCAAGTCTGGAAGTAGGGTGAAAATGGAATGAGTGGATGAAATGGTAAGGCTATGTGAGTTCTTAAGAGGGTTGGTGATACACTCGATAGATTCTTTGTTGGAACCACTCTTAGGACTATTAATATCAAGAGATGCTTGCACCCCTAGAGGAGATTTGCATTCAGACTTAGTAGCCACAACATTAGGTGGTTCACACCCAATTCCTTGGCATTGCAATTTTTTTGTAGACTGTTCCTGTTGACTGAATGTCTTAGGAGATAGTGGGAGTTGATCAACATGAAAGATATACTCACCACATCCCATGTCTTTAATATTGAACTTTTCTTTGAGCTCTTCTTGTTTGTATTTAGAAGCTTTCAAGGATTCAGGATCAACATATGCTAATGAAGGAATAACTTCTCTATTAACAGGAATTGTTATTTCTGATCTAGGTCGCAGATTGTTGCAACATATGAATGGATTTGGGTCAGCTTTGATGGTCACTTCAACTCCATTGTGCGGAAACTTGATACATCGATGATATGTAGACGGGACTGCGCTCATCTCATGAATCCATGGGCGTCCTAGCAATATGTTGCATGTGAGATCCAGGTCTAGGACTTGACAAACCACATCCTTTGTAATTGGCCCTACTCTGAGAGGTAAGGTGACTGTGCCCTTGGATGAACGTTCTTCATCATCATATGCCTTGATGGTGATTTTGTTTGTAGAATTCACAACTTTATTTGAATATCCCAATTGCTTAATAGTGCTCAATGGGCAAATGTTTAGACCTACTTCTCCATCTATCAAGACTTGTTTTATTCGATGTTTGTGTATGAAGGCTTCAATGTGTAATGGTGCATTATGTGGATGACTCACGGAGGCATCGTCAGCTTCTGTGAATGTAAGGGAGTGTGGAACGGAAAGGTATCCCACCATGGCTTGAAACTCATCCACGTTTAGATTAGTGGGGATAGAAGTGTCTCTCAAAGTTTTATCAAGGATGGCTTTATGTGCGGGAGATATGCGTAAGAGTTCAAGGATGGAGATGAGCGTGGGTGTCTTCCCTAATTGTTCTACAAGGTCATACTCAGGCTTGGTTGATGAGGAAGTGGTATTTTTAGCTGGAGCACCTTGCAAAGTGAATTTACCTTGATGAGTTGTAACATTACATTCAGAGGTAGGTTCAGAAGAGGATCCAAAGCCTTTTAGGATGATCTTGGGTCTTTGGTTAGAATTCTTAGATGTTTTGTCCTTGATGAAAATGGTAGAGACATAATTGTCCATTGAAATGTGATTGATAGTTTAATCATAGTTATAAGATGCTCTGGTATAGTTGGTCTGGTCATCTGTGGCTTTAGCTTTTCCCTGGTCATGTTTTGGGAATGGTTCCTTAAACATCTCATGTTCTTGATTGGATGAGTGTCCTTCAATCTCAATGTCACCTCTATCAATAAGATCTTGTATGATGTTCTTCAGTCGATGACAATTTCTTGTTTTATGACCTTTGCTCTTATGAAGCTCACAATACTCATCATCATTCCACCAATTTGGTTTGACCTTTGGCTCATATGGAGGTAGATTTGGAATTGTTATTATCTTGTTTACCACTAGCTTTTTAAAAACTGACTCAAGTGGTTCTCCCAATGGGGTGTACTTCCTTCGTGACTTTGAAGTTGTTTGAGTATTCAATTGATTGTTTGTAGAACTTGATCCAGAAAAAACAATTTTTGGTCGTATCATATTGGCATCAACAACACCATCATTGACTGTGTTCTTGTTTTTATTCCAAAATTTTGGCTTGTCTTTTCCTTTAAAGTCATCTTTGTTTTCCTTGAACATCTTAATGACTCCTTGTTCAATTAGGACCTTTTCTATCGCTAAGCCTTTTTCAATAACGTCCTTGAAGGTGGACAAACAAGCTTTCCTTAGATCATAGCCAATGTCTTTATTAACATTCTGGGTGAACATTTCTACCATTTGTTTTTGTGGAATTTCACAAGAGCATTTGCTAGCTAGATTCCTCCATCTTTGTAAAAATGATGAAAAAGACTCTCCATCTTTTTTCTTGGTGTTGCACAAAGTAGTGACTGATATGTCTGTCTCTATGTTGTAGGATAAATGTTGAATAAATGCCTCTGCTAAGTCACCCCATGACTTAATACCAGGTGGAAGTTGGGAGAACCATTCCATAGCTTGGTCACCTAGGCTTTGTGGGAATAATCTCATCAACTATGTCTCTTCTGAAGCTACCTCAATGCAAGCTGTGAAAAACTGTCTTATGTGTGCCTTAGGATGCCCTTTTCCTCTATACTTATCAAACTTAGGTGTCACAAAGTGTGTAGGAAAAGGAGGCATTGGAATGCTCTTGTCAAATGGATAAGTACATATGTCTCTCATTGTGTATGTTGGCTTTGGTGTATTTATGTCCTCCATTTTCTTTTGTAAGTCCTTGATTTGTTGCTCCAAATTGTTCTTAGGTGGAGATTGACTTCTTGGACCATACCCCATTCTTGAGGCACCAATTGGAGGAGGAGCATATTGCATATATGGATGATATTGATCATACACATGTTCATATGGAGGAGGTCTATAATGATGCTGCGTATATGGACCACTTGGTATAGAGTCATGTTGAGGATCAAAATATCTACTTTGTCCATGTATACCATACTCTACTTGCATGTCATGAGTTTTTTCTAGTGTGTTGCCCCCAAATTTGACACGGGGTTTCCTTGTGTCTAAATTTTGAGCATGCCTTTGAATATCCAATTGATTTGGTGGATGATCCTTAGCATTGGTATGTGGTTGAGCATATTTCTCTGCATAAGACTTCCATAATGGTCTGCAAAGGTGAGTATCATATGCTTGACCATAAGGGACCTCTGGTTTTTGAAACAAAGACGATGGTGATTCAGGCACCATATGTGGTCCTCTATTGCCTCCACTATTAGGCCTCCTTTGATCCATGTTGGAGTGAGTTTGTTGTAAAGGTCTATGTTCCATTATTTGAGACATGTCAAAATCATGAGGTATCTTGGCTCCACTTTGTGCCATCATTTGTAAGAAGTATTGTCTATCTCTCCTCATTATTTCCTCAACCCATCGATTGAAACAAGGATCCATAATGGTGTCTTCCACTTCTGCTAAATGTATTGAAATGTTGTCCATATTGTCATTGTGTGTATCATTGTTGTTTGTAGTGTCAATGTTTTCAACATTTGGAATGTTTCTATAGGCATCCATGTCAGGTAATGTAGTATGATCAGAATTGAAAAAGATATCATTGTCATACTCATAGGCACTCATGTTTGAGGACTCTTGAGCCTCTTTAGCTTCTCTCCTAGATTTTTGGGAACGAGTTTCAACCATGAACTAGGTATTGACCGAGATGTGTGAGACTAGATGAAAATGGAAAGAGTATGGAAGACCAAGAGTTGGATGGAATGTAAATGAATCTGAAGTGTATTTGCAATGTCCAAAGTGTAAGACCAAGTATGTATGTAGTAGAGTAGGTGTGGCATCCAAAGAGATGATAGTTTCTCTTGATGAGGTAAGTTGACCTTGACTCTAAGTAAGACCAAATGAGACCCAAAGGTGATAGACCTTGATGAGAGACCACTTAGCAAAATGTTGTTGTATGTAATGTGTTGACAAAGTAAGATGAAGACAAGCAAGTGACCTTTTGACTCAAGTTTAAACAAATATGAATGTAATGTAAGGTGTAAAGAAATGATGGACTTTGTGAGACCCAAAGATAGGTTGAATGCTAGATGAAAACCTGAAGAGATAGCTTAGGAAGCCCAAGAATTCTGAAACTGATTGCTCTTGTTTGTTGGATTGTAAATTTTTCCAATTTGTGAAGTTGTTGTTGTGACCAAATCTGAAATTTGTTTGACTATTTTCCGTGACAAGAAGACACAATGTTGATGAGGACTCAATGTTTGCAAGTGTTTAGACTCAAAATGACTCCAAGAAAAGTGTGTTGTTTGATGTAAAATTTGTTTTGCATACACTTGACGACACAAAAGACACAATGTTTTGCTGTTTGGTCTTGAATGTTTGATTGTTCAAAATAAGACAAGCACAATTCTTATGGTTGGCCAAGACAATAGTTGTTGATCCCACATGGAGTTTCCCCCGAGGCTACGCTATTCAGAGCGGATACTTAGATGCTTGACCCCACTGGCTCCACCCTCAGCACTCACTTCTCGGGGCAGCCAAGCATCAGTCCCCACGAAAACTCCCATGGCAAACTTTGTATCTCTACTAAGAATCGTATGTGTGTGGGCCGCTACCAGAGGTTCGACCTCCTGCCCCAACAACTAGAAGGATTTTGGCTTCTAAAATAAAAAAGGTGCTAGTAAGGGCATCCGCTTGTGTGGCCATACATGCAGCACTTTGAACTCTGTAAATACAAAAGGCTTCCAACCGGTAGGGGTTATGCCCTACAAATGATCAAATAAATTTGATCAAATGAGTTTATGGGGAGACATAGTGTCGGTATGAACTAATCAACACACTTTATTCATAGTTTTCACCATGAATACAGTTGTTTATAGTGGTTTAGAAGAGGTGGGTTTTCCTCGCTACCACTTGGGTCGTTCTCTTCTCACTAGTAGTCCTAATGACCACATGGGGAGACATGCCCTCTAAAGATTAAACAAAAAGAGCCTATTGCTCAAGACACAAAAGACAATGGTTCAATTTTAGTGCACCAATTGAAGTGTTTGCTAGTCTATGAGAACAAGGCACACAATAAAAATAAAAAACCCTTGCCAAGGTCCTGCATTAAAGATCTATTAGTAGTTTGGATTGTTTGAAATAATCACCCCTTCCTGCAAGCACACAAGTTAGGTAAATTTTAAATCCAAAAGACTTTGTGAAATAGGGGCCTTCAACAATGCATTTTGTTGACCAATTCAAAGATCTGATTCATCATAAAAAAAAACCACCTGTAAATTTCAAGAGATTTCCAGAAATGTAAGAAAATCCAAAAAAATTGCTAATTTGCTCCAAAAATTAATTTTTTATGAAAAATCATAAAAAATTAATATAAAATGAAAAATCAATCCAAAAAATCTGAAATGTTTATTGGAGAGTCCTGATGGTCTTCCAAATTTGCATAAATAATTTTCTATAACAAATACAAGCAGTTTGTGAGATATGAATAAAATAATGCAAAACGCTAATTTTCAAAGATCTGATTTTTGAAGAATTATTTTGCATGAAATTTAAAATAAAAAAAAATAGATCCTATGTATAATTATGAGATATTTCCAAAAATGTAAGAAAATCCAAAAAATTCACTAATTTTCTCTCAAAATTAATTTTTTATGAAAACTCATAAAAAATTAATATAAAATAAAAATTTGATCCAAAAACTCTAAAATTTTTATTGAATCTTTATGATGCTTTTCCTGACCTGCACAAAAACTTTTATGCTAAAAGTCAAAGCCGTTTGTGAGATCTGATCAAAATAAGGAAAAACCCTAATTTTTAAAGATCCAATTTTTAGGGAAATATTTTGCATCAAAATTAAAATTACAAATAACAAATTCTGTGTATAATTATGAAAGATTTTCAGAAATGTAAGAAAATCCAAAAAATTCTCTCATTTGCTCTCAAAATTAATTTTTTATGAAAAATCAGAAAAAATTCATAGAAAATGAAAATATGCTCCAAAAATTCTAAATTTTGGATTGAGAGCTCCTGATACTTTCTTCAAGCTGAAAAAAGAATTTAGTACAAAATTTCCAAGCCGTTTGTGAGATATAATCAAATCTCTCCAAGATCTTGATTTTGTGTCCAAAACCCTAGCTGCACAAGGTTATTCTCCAAATTGTTTTACAAAACAACAATATAGGGTTAGAAAAATCTACAAAAAATACAGATCTAACAAAAATCCATGTCCCACCGGATGTTCCAAAATGTATATGGTGAAAATGGAAACAACAATGATGAAAGACTAAATAGATTCAACCACAAAACCCTAGCCTAACAACAATAGAGATCCACCATAACATATGAAGATTACCTAAGACAATGCAAATCAAATGAGATCACAAAGATTATACCATCACATGTCCAATAGGGTTTGAATCTCCATTCTGCTTGATATATTTGCTCTCAGATTTTATGTGCACAAGAGCTCAACAAAGAACGGAAATGTGGTTGCAAGTAGGCTTGATTGCATATGAAAGTGCAAAGGCGTAGTGTCGTCAATTGAACAAGTAGTTAGTTAGGGTTTGATAATGAAGGAAGAGTCTCCTTATATAGAAGACACTATATGAAATGGAGGGATAAGATTGATAAGTGTAAAAAGAGGTCGGCTATGATTAGAGGGTAGGTAAAGAAAATAATAAAATAATGAAAGGGGTAGGTAGTGTATGAATTAAGAGATGAATGACATGTTTCATGGGTGGAAAAGGTTAATGAATTAATTAAATAAATAAAGATTTATTTAATTAATAGAAGAAGTGGGATCAATTAAATAAATAAGATATTTATTTAATTTAGGAAAAGGGTAATTTAAATAAATAAATGTATTTATTCAAATGAGAAATAAGGCTAGAAGAGGATAAATGAATTAATTAAATAAATAAGGATTTATTTAATTAATAGAAGAATTAGGTTTAAATAATTAAATAAATAAAATATTTATTTAATTAGACATACTAATTAGGGAGTCGTAATTAGGATATTATTTTCCCATTTTTAGTAGTTGATCTCATTATTTAAGACACAAATGATTTTCATCATTTCTTTTCTTTATGTGGAATATATATCTAATGTAATTATTTATCTTTTTAATAAGAAAATAAATTTATTGTACTAATCATGTGGGTTTTTTAATTTTATCTCTTGTCTAAGAGAAAGTATTGAAGATCATAACTCTAACATGGCTTTATTTTGGATGAGTAATGTTGGTGTTTACATCGCTAGACTTGGGCATAGCTTAATCAGGTTCTTCAAACCTCTTCTTTCATTGTAATTTTGAGATATATGCTTCAGTTAGTGACTATCTAATGTCTTCAGAAAATCAGTAGCATATCTCTTGGTAGTCAGCATATGTAAAGATCCTATGATTGCATTGGAACTGGTTTGTAATAAGATTTGAATGGGCTTGTAGTTGTAATATGTTTTCAGAGGTTGCATGACATGTTTGACGAAATGTCAATAATCTAGTGAAGTCTGATTTTGATACATTATTATGACAGTCCATGCAATTTTACATTAGCTGCCTATAACATGTATTTATGACTGTCAATGAGGCATTTGTTTGATTTAGATATGAAATAAGATAAATTTGAGGTTGCATCATCATACGCCCATTTTCTGAGGACTCTTGCCAATTGTTTGACATAATGTCAGCAAGCTAAACATTCTGATTTTGAGTCTAATTTGGTGTTAGATCATCATAATTTGATTGTATATGCATTCTTGGCTATCATTCTTTCACTTGCAGTCAATTGTAGTTGTACATTTATGAGAAATGTGTGATGGTTCACTTCTATACCAAACTGAAAACTTCTGAGACAACGGTGTGCATAACACACAACAGTAGCGAACAACATAACATGCAGATTTGACAATGAATATTCCTTGTTTTTCAGTCATCATTGGACAAGGGATATTACAGAATCATACTAAATAGATTTCAAACCCCACAATTCGTATAGAGAACAACAAATTTGGACTCAAGAGCTTCTAGAGTAATTTTTGAGGTTAAATGAATCTAAGAACAATAGTTTAAACATGAATAGTGTTTATTTACACTATGAATATTATTTGATGTTGTGATTAATGTCTTAGGCATGGACAACGTTTTAGGTGTGAATAATGTTTTCAAGTATGAATAGGTTTTGGTAATGAAGAGATTTTCTAGGGGCTATGAATAATGGTTTAAGCATTGTGTAGTTTTTTCAGGCTTTTTTTGCTTGACTAAAGGAATAGTTTCATGAAAATAGACATCAGTTGGGAATACGATATCCAAATTTTAAAAAATTAATAGACATTGGAATGTTGATTCTATGATATAAAACATCTTTAAAACATGTACCCTGGCAATTGCAGTTACAACATGTGACAAAATTCCTTTATTATAAATATCCTATGATAGATGTTCATACCTTGTTCCAAAACTTCCAAATTCTATGAGGCAGTCTGTCAAACAGTTGGCGTGCCATTTCAAAGCTCCCATTTTTGCATAGGCTGGGGGATGTTGACAGAGCTTCACACCTACGGCCAGGCCAACGGAGAATAAAAAACATCACTATCTGCAGGTGCAAAATAGATGGGTGGCCGATACTAATGAATGAAAGAAGGGGAATGAAGCCTATTAGTCTTTAGCCCCCGGGAGCATGCTCTATTCCATGAGATGACATTTCTCTCATTTTCGCACAGGTTGGGGGATGTTGACAGAGCTTTACACCTACCCTATTCCATGAGCCGACATTGCTCCCATTTTCGCAAACCCTATTCCATGAGCCGACAATGCTTGGAGCTGGCATTAATCGGTCAAAATGGTTCACGTGCCTCATCCAAAACCTGGAGTACGCTTACTCTGGGCGGGAGTACGTTGCTGGGGTGGCAACGTGAGAATGGGAAGAGGCCGCAAAAATGATTTGAAATGTCTTGGTCTTTTTTCTTTTTTTTTAAAGTAATGCCCGCGGTCATCGAAATTTCGACGAATGCAAGCACTTTTTGTAAAAAAGCACAAATTTCATTGCCAATTCCTTCTCTATCGAAAACATATATTGAATTATCATCGGAATTCTGACGAATGCGGGCAATTTTTCAAAAAAAAATCAAATTTGTTCACAATATACCTTCTCTGTCGGAAACCTCCGTCAGAATTTTAGGCCAAATGTATTAGTGAATGGAGCATGCTTTACCAGGGAAGAAATGGTGGGGCTTCTTGCCTGTAGAGCCTACATCCCTGGTTAAAACCATAAAGTTTTAGGGGTTAACCCCGCAGTGCAACAATAGTTGCAATCCGCATTGATGCGATATGTCATGTGTTTGATTCCTTGCAGGTTATCCTTCATTCGGGCGTGTGCGTGATTGTTGGCAGTTGGTGATGATCAAATGGATTGACCATCATCGGTTGCATCGGTATTTATACCAAATGCTTGGTGGCTCTTTGACAGGATTCGATTGTTCTGACATGGTGGCACTCAGTTTAAACATGGTGATTGTGCATAGGGGTGTTAATACCCTAACTTTCTTCGATGACCCAACTTGTTAGTGGAATGTTGGTGTGGAGAGATAAGGAGAGAGAGATATAAGGAGTTGGAATGGAGTGAAAAGGTACGAGAGATATAAGGAGATGGAATGGAGTCATAAGGTGATGATAGGACTAATGCATAGAGGTGTTTATACCTCATATATGAATTCGGGGATGAGGCCCCCTTTTTTGTGGCCTCACCTGGCGATTGGACTAGGCTAAAAATCATGTCACCGATAAAAAAAATAAAACAATGCAATGAAAATAAAGTTCTATCACACTAAATGGAAGAATTCATGACACGTTGTAAATTAAAAATGCAAACCAACAAAAGCATCTCCTTCGATTGGCCTCCATTTTTTTTCTCTCCTTCAAATTTGTGGATGCCACCTACAAATACAAGTGATTAAAAGCAAGTTGGATTGCAATAAGATGTATTTGGAAGTGACAACATAAGGATTCTCAACATGTGGTTTAAAATGATGAAGAAAAGAGGTCAACTTATAGGAAATTTGATAAATTGATCAAATTAGAATGAGAAAGTTGCAAGAAGAAATTTCATTCAAAATTGGAAAATTTGATTTGAAAGAGGCATGATTATGACAATTTATGACACATTTCTATGTCTAAATTATGGAAAATTTCCATGCAAAGTGTTATGACAAGTTGCTATGTCAAGAATATGACATATTACTATGGAAAGAGTATGACAAAATTGCCAGGTCAATTAATGACAAATTGAGATTGAAATTAGCTTCCAAACTATGACAAATGTAAGCATGAAAAGTGGAGCCCAAAATTGATGGAGAAATTAGTGGGAAATGATAGGAGAAAATTAGACGGAAAAAGGAAATTTGAAAACTAAAAAATTCGATGACACTAATTAATAAATTCATTTATTAATTAGCTCACAAAATAAAAATGAAGAATGAGTCAATTAAATAAAATATTTAATTGTGACACAAGACTAGGGTAAATGAATAAATTCATTTATCCTAAGAGAAATATTAATAAAGGATTAATAATTAAAGAATTATTTAACCCTATGATGATGCCATGAAACAATTAACATGACCATGATAAGGATTTAATAATTGAATTGATTGATTGATATAATGATTGACAAATTAACTAAAATTGATTGAAATCAATGCTCTTGAGATCGATCATAATGATTGAAATAACAAGGACAATTGACAAAGATAGACGATTAATGGAAAACTTATTGATGATGATTGATAATGATTGATGACACAACATTGAGAATTGATTGGAATTGATTGAGGTGGATGCTAATAAAAAAAATTTAGGGTTAAAATGATGATTAAATGACATTGATAACTATAACCATGATCATGAAATGACATTTAAGATTGACATCAATAATACCCAAATTAAAACAATTGAATAGGACCAACTAGGAAGAGTAAGCCGAAGAATGATAAAATGTTGACAAATGATAAAGACCAAATGTGCAACATTGAAGAAGTGTTAGTAAAATGGGAAAACCCTAAAAATAAGATCACGCGGATATGTTAAAGTATGAAACTGCAAGCGTTGACCATTTTTAGATGCTTACAGTGTCTTTGTCCAACTGGACTATGGAAACTTGCACCATAGTCCAAATATTTCAACCTTAGATTTGATCAAAAGGTGGCTTGGAGGCTCCTAAAACCAATTGGATCCCTATAAAACACTTGAAGACCTGTCAAGACTAGGATGCCTAGCTACAATGTCCAATTAGTTTTGGGCTCATATTTTTGTGACAAGTTCCTGTCTTCATCCCCTTTTCAGTTTTATACATGTTAGTTGATTTTCGGATTTACATTTTTATTTTTATGTTGTTTAATATCAATATTGTATCACTTAGACTAGTTGTTTGTAGATCCCATGTAATCAATCAAATTGAAAGATAGAGCAATTGCTAGAACATAATGTTATTAGGGGTCACATCCTAATAACATGTATATACAATGTTCTAATATAAGGTTTTATAATATGCTTTATAAGCATATCCCATTTGAAATAATTATGATCTAATAAATATTAGATTATTAATTATTTATGAATGAGGTTTTTTGAAAAGGTGTGACTAGTGAAACCACACTTCTTCCTATATTTGGGGAGGTTCTCTCTCTGGTGTGAATTTGGAGATTTATAGTGAGTTACATCACTATGCACAAGAGGTATTATTGGGCATGTGGAAGTATTGGAGGAGTATCCCCATGTTCAAGTCTATTTTATGATAGACTATATTTGTAAGTCTTTTAATAAAATGATGCTTTATGGAGTTTTTTACTTGAAAGAGTTTTCCCCATGTATATCTTGTGTAATGTGTACATTTATGCATGTATGATTTTCATTTCATTTATTTTATGATCTTGTTTATAATGATTAATATCCTAAGATCTTAATTTCTAACTTGGTATAAAGCAGGGTAGGCTTTACTAATCATTTTTATAGGTTACACTAGAATGTAGTGCAAGAACGTTTGAGCTATGTATCTAATGTGCCTTCTCTATTGTTTTTAAAATGAATTTATCAAGGCCTAGTAAGTAAATTCTAACTATTCCTTTTCATGGATGATATTTTCAAGAATATTTCACTTTAGAAAAAAAATATTTGTAATGCATAGGATTGTGATTCACAACTATTTGATTATTAGGTAATTATGATGTTTAAGTATTGAATTTCATAATCTAATTAACTCAAATTTTTCCATTATAAGAGAAGTACATTGTCAAAATACCTAAGTTTTGATGCGAATTCTATAGCAGAGTTGTGCTTCTCTTACTAGGTCAAGTCCTTTAGAAAATTGGATTTTGTGTCCTTTTAGAAGCATATGTGAGACTTGCCATCATCAAATAAGTTTTCATTTTTTGTTTGATATTAGATTTAGAAACCTGGGATTGTTATTTGTTACACCTTTTTTTAATTTTTACATGAAATTTTAATAATCTTTTATATAAGAACATAACATCCATTATTATAAAAAATACATAAATTAGAAGATGAATATATCTTCAAATTCATGAATGTCAACTCATCTATATCAAATTTATCTCTAAATACTAATTTAAAATTCTAGCAAGATTATTAAATCTTAACCATTTTTTAATAAATCCTTAATGCATTAAGTCTTCATATAAGACAATCCCATTGTATATGTCTAAATCTTCGTAAAATTGTAAGCCATTAGATATTTCAAAGTATGGAGAGAAGTGAAAGTGTCAAACCTTTCGTTAAAGTTGAAGTCTTTATAAAAATTGAATGGTCTCTTTTACATTCGGTGAAGGGAAAATCTAAAAAGTTGCAACATTTGGTCTCCTCCTTTGAGCCCTCACGTAGATAGAGCATGACGTTTGGGTCTACAATGCGAGTGTAAATATATCACATGATCAAGACCTCCAAAATCATTATAATTTGGTCTCCTAAAATGGGGGCTCATCTAAATGTTTGTGCTCTGGATCTTATTTTCTAGATTCTCTATTATGAGGTATGTAATCATTATTCCATAGCTAGATCTTTTCCAAGTGTAAGGTATATTAGTGATAATGGGTCAATCATGGTATTCTTCACTTTCCAATGCCTTGGATCAAAACTATTAACTTCATGGGCTTCGTCATAGATTCTTCATCCAACTCAAATCATCTTGCTCATAGATCTCTCATCCAACTCAAATAAACTTTCTCATAGATCTCTCATAGATCTCTCATCATCTAGTCATCTAGTCAAATTGTAGTTCTTAAATTATGGACATTCCTTCTTTTTTCAATCATGATATTATTTACATCTATAATTTTTCTTAGCTAATTATCTCCCATGTTCTTAAATTTGAAATATATAACCTTCTTTATTTGTGTGTAGGTGAGTTTCACTACTTCTCAATTGATATTGACTTTCAAATATCAATCTCATTATGATTCTTGAGCCTAGATCATTTGTTAAAATATTTATTATTGTGATTTGTGTATATAGTTTTTCTTTTTTAGATTTTCTATTTCATATAAGTCAAGATCTCTTAAAAGAGAATTTTCTATAGGATTACCTTTTATGTGGGGTTCTCTCCCATCATTTGACTTGATGGATTTAATGTATTAATTTTATTTGAATGTATTTTACTTAATGTTGTATAGAATATATAATTTTTTTTTTTTATCTCATCTTATTGAGAAATTATAAAAATCTATTTAAGGAATACTAAGGTTTAAGGATATTTTAATGAGAATTTATCATAAAAGGTAATCCATTAGAGTTATCTTATTTGGGTCTCATGCATATAACTATATATGAACATTTAATATGTGTCAACTTTGATTAAATATGATGCAGCTTTTTTGGACCTTAAGCTACAAGTAGCCTTCAAATATTAAGAGTTGTGTCATGTTTGATTTTCAAAGAAGTTAACCATGAATTTTCCTATTATTTGACATGAGAGTGTCATTAATTCATAAGTCCATGTGTATGCAATCGATCTACCCCTATAGAAACATTAGACACAAACTTGCACACTTGACATACATGTAAATAATCTTATCATTAAAAATGGTCAATGTAAGAAAATCTCATTGTCTATGATTAATGTAAGATTATTTTTTATTTTCAATCATGATATTGAAGGTACATTGCATTAAATGATATGATATATGTTTGATAAGAAAATTCATTAATATTAAAGTGTCATGACGATAAATAGGAAATCATCTATCTATCCATAAATGTAAGATAAAATATTTATTTATGGAATGCAAATGCTAGTATATTTTCATAAGTAAATTCATAAAAAAAATATTTATTTATGGAATGTACATGCTAGTATATTTTCATAAGATAAATTTGGGTTGCATGCCAGCTGTTTGTGGTGTTTGCGGTGCAGGTTTGGGGCTCTTGTTGCATCGCCTCAATTATAGTTTTCGTTTGTTTCTATTTTTGTGTCATTCTGAGTTGTTTTGGGTGAGTTATGAATATATTAGTGAATTTGGTAGTGGTTGTTTTCTGCGTGTTATGTGGTCAACAGATTGTATTTTTATGTTTAGTGATAAGTGGTGTGTTATTTCAATGTGGGTGGGTTTAAGTTTGTTAATTGTGATAAGTTTGGAGATATTCAACAGTATTGGACAACATAATCTCTCTTTCCTATGCATTACATCTCTTATTTGTAAGGCTGGATAGTAGTACTAACAACCATTTCTGGATTGTAAAGAAAATCCCCACTGAAAAGTGGAAGAGGCTGGCTTGCCACCTACATTTGATCTTTGTAATTCTATCCTCCTGCTGAATAAGCAGTCAAGTGACATTTTGTTTGTAATGATCCTCCTACTGCATAAGCAGTTGAGTTGAGCTTTGTTGTAAGTGTTCAGTCCTCTCATTGAAATATTATGGTTGAGTGATTCGTTCTTGAGTGTGTTTTGTTTACTTGGCTGGTTTACCGCCAAGTTTCCTTGTTTTACTCACTAGAAAGTGGAAGGGGCTAGCTTGCCACCCATTATTGTAATAAGCATTTTTCATATGTTTGCATCTAATGATCCCCCACTACCATATGCTCTCACCCTCCCATCTTGGGCTCTTGGTGATCAAAAGGTGTAGGGTTCCTTTCAATTGGTTTAGATTTCATTATTCTGACCCTGACGGGTGTTGGTGTGTTGCAAAATTGTTAAAAAAAAATAAAAATGTTGGGGATATTACAGTGGTATCAGAGCTAGTCTTCCTGCCAGCTTGTGTGATAGAAGGGTTCCATGAGTACCAAAGATATCAAATACTACAATCGGGAACAAAGAAGGTAGCTGTTTCAGATACCGTTAGTGCTAGTAGAGGAAACTTTTTTAGAAGATTTGAGAAATAGAGACCACGAAGTTGATTCAACAGATTCAGTAGATTCAATGGGAGAAAGAATATTTGGACAGAAAGATGCAACTATGTCTATGTAGAGAGTTGAGAATTTTTTTGATACTATGATGGACATTATGTCCTAGATGTTAGCCACTTTTAATCAAAATGTTGGAGGAGGTCAGAGTCAAAACTAGAATCATAATACCAATGGAAATAATGCCAACACTTCCAACAATTCTAGTGGTAATGAGAATGGCAACAACCATAGTAGCAACAATGGTGGAATGCCTATTGGATCGGTGACAAGACCTTTGCAACTAGTTTTCCTTCCAAGGGAAGCACTGCCTCCTGAAGTAGAAGTCCATGTGGCTGATGAGATCCAGGCTAGTTTCGTGGAGTATGCATAACTTCCCCAAGAGATCTGAAATGTCTTGTCTCTTGACCAGTTAATGAATCGAAAGAAGAGGAGGGAAGGACGATATGATAATAGATAATTCCCTCCAAGAGACTATCAACAAGCTCTTGGGAAGGTTACTCTAGTACATTTTGATGGAAGCAGTAAGAGTACAACTAGAGCATGGGTGCAAAAGTTGGACAATTATTTGTCCTTGAGGCATATGCTTGAAGAAGAAGCCATCAAGTTCACTACATTGCACTTGGATGGTGTTTCTCACGAATGGTGGTACCATGGGTTGGTCACCCTCATTATGATTCTTGAGCCTAGATCATTTGTTAAAATATTTATTATTGTGATTTGTGTATATAGTTTTTCTTTTTTAGATTTTCTATTTCATTTAAGTCAAGATCTCTTAAAAGAGAATTTTCTATAGGATTATCTTTTTTGTGGGGTTCTCTTCCATAATTTAATTTGATGGATTTAATGCATTAATTTTATTTGAATGTATTTTACTTAATGTTGTATAGAATATATAATTTTATTTTATCTCATCTTATTGAAAAATTATAAAAATCTATTTAAGGAATACTAAGGTTTAAGGATATTTTAATGAGAATTTATCATAAAAGGTAATCCATTAGAGTTATCTTGTTTGGGCCTCATGCATACAACTATATATGAACATTTAATATGTGTCAACTTTGATTAAATATGATGCACCTTTTTGGACCTTAAGCTACAAGTAGCCTTCAAATATTAAGAGTTGTGTCATGTTTGATTTTCAAAGAAGTTAACCATGAATTTTCCTATTATTTGACATGAGAGTGTCATTAATTCATAAGTCCATGTGTATGCAAGCAATCTACCCCTATAGAAACATTAGACACAAACTTGCACACTTGACATACATGTAAATAATCTTATCATTAAAAATGGTCAATGTAAGAAAATCTCATTGTCTATGATTAATGTAAGATTATTTTTTATTTTCAATCATGATATTGAAGGTACATTGCATTAAATGATATGATATATGTTTGATAAGAAAATTCATTAATATTAAAGTGTCACAACGATAAATAGGAAATCATCTATCTATCCATAAATGTAAGATAAATTATTTATTTATGGAATGTAAATGCTAGTATATTTTCATAAGTAAATTCATAAAAAAATATTTATTTATGGAACTTACATGCTAGTATATTTTCATAAGATAAATTTGGGTTGCTTGCCAGCTATTTGTGGTGTTTGCGGTGCAGGTTTGGGGTTCTTGATGTTACTATTTACTAAGTTGCCATTAGTTTTATGTCCAAAGTCATTTTATATACTCTAGTCGGTTATTACTACCAAATCATGTAGTCGGTAAACACAGAGCAGTCGGTTATAGAAGAAAGTAGTCACAGAGCTTAGTATACACCCAGCTCTCTACCGAGTAACACTCTATGTCTACCGAGCAACAAAAATGATATACCGAGTGAACACACACCGAGTGAAACATGTTACCAGATTCATTGAACCTAGACACATATGGGAAACGTGTTACAAGATCGAGGAACATGGAATCATTATCACTTAGGAAATTGCACCTTAAAGATTTTGTATGATCTTGAGGTCATCTATCCAATGAAATATTTTGTATAGTTATTCATTCGATGAATCATGTTTGTAAGATCAAAGCATGAACAGATCACCGACATAAGAGATCTATTTATACAACATGAATTAAGGATCAAATATTGAGGTGTATGAAGCAAGACATGTGTAATAGATAAGGAAGCACTGAGTATTGTGACTGCTAGAGACACAGAAGGTCACTGAGAAGGATTTCAGAGAATAGTCAAGGAACAGAGTAAACAAAAGGGTTTACCGAGTAGATCTATGGATTACCGAGGTATGCTATAAGCAAGGTAATCTCATCTTGAGCACATAGAATCTGCTATAACATTTCAGATGTGAAGTTGTAGATATTTTGTAATATTGTGTTGTAATATTTTAAGTTGTAAGAGAAACCTTTAATAGGGTAAAAGACTTTAACAAAGTCTATAAATTGTAAAGCCTTTAAACAGGTGCATCATTTAGAATAAGTGTTCTAAAATCCTTTAGCAAGGTAGATCTAACGATCTTGATACTGCTAACAGGGTAAGCTATCAGAAATAGCTAAACATGTAGCTCTAATCGAGCAACCTTTATTATTGCAGTAGTGAAGTTGTGGGTGCCATCCCCACTGCAATTTTTCTCTATAACCAAGAGTTTTTGCATAACCAAAATATATGTGTTATGGAGAGAATCATGTATGATTGTTATTTATTTGTTTTAGCATTATATTATGTTACAACAATTTTTGGTTTATGCTTAACAATAAAGTTATTGTTGAAGAAAAGATTTGAAGTACTGATTCACCCCTCTCCTCTCAGTACATTAGCTTTCCATATTGGGCCTAACAATTGGTATCCGAGCTTGAATCTTGGAAAAGGGTTTAATTGCCTAAAGAGAAAGATCTTATCAATGGAAGGCTATAGACAATCTCGGAGAATTGTGAATCTTCAAAATGAATTGGATCAAGTGATTGCTGACATGCAGAAACAAATGCAAAAATCTTTGAAAGTTAGAAGAAGATTGTCTGATGATTTGTAGGACTCTCAAGAGTTAGTGGAACAAATTGAGACATCATCTGAGAACAATATATCTGAAGAGACTAAAGAAATGATTGGAGAACTGAAAGAAAAGAACAAAGCACTGACTGATCAGCTAAAAGCAATGAAGAGAGATCATGAACATTTCAGCACACAGATGACTGAAAATCTAGATGCATTGAGAACAGCTGAGGATAAGATAAGAGATACAGAAAGAGAAAAACATCAACTTGAAGTATTAGTGACTAAAAAGAATGATGAAATCACAAGGATGATTGTAATTCAACACAATATGTCTAATCAATTGGGTTATGCACATCATGAAGCAAATCTGAAGGATAATTAGAATCAAGCATTGAAACTTGAATTATCAAGATTGACTAATGAACTTGAAGCAGAAAAGAAAGCCAAAGAATCACTGATGAAAAGTTATGAAGCATCAAGGATGTTGGATGAGCAACTGAATATAAGAAGACCCAACAATGATGCAGGACTCGGTTACAAAGGAAAAGACTCTATTGTGAAAGGAATCTTCATCACCGAGAGAGGAGAATCATCAAAGCAAGCTGGAAACAAAAAGAACATGAAAGGAAGAAAGCTTATTTGCAAATACTGTGGAAAACAAGGACATACTGCCAACATGTGCCAAATCAGAAAAGGTAAGCAACCAAATGTCACAAGGTCTAATGGTTATTGTTACAACTGCAATAAATATGGTCACACATCTAACCAATGTAGGACAAAGTCTGCAAGCAATTATCAGAAGGAAAAATTCAAAGGGTTTTGTAAAAACTGCAATAGATATGGACACAGTACCGAGAAGTGTTGGTTTAAGCAGAAGAACTATATGTGGTTTGCACATCGAGCAAATACTAGAAGCTACCAAACTCACACAGATCTTAACCGACAGTATGCTGCAGTACCATGGGATTACAATACAAGGATATGGTGTGAATGCTATGGAAAATATGGACATATAAGTGCCAACTGCTTTGTAAGGTTTGGAATGAACAATCGAAGATCATGGAGAAATCTTGGTATGGCATGTTTTCATTGTCACAAAGTTGGACACTTGGCTGGAGATTGTAGAGATCAACCCAGAAGAGATACTGAGGTAATAAGAAGCAAATTACAGATGATTTGGAAAAAGAAGAAAAATGGATCAACTGATGAAGAAAGCACCTTACCTACTAAGTTAGGTGCATCTACTTCGAATTAATCAGTAAAGGTATGAAGGGACTGCATTCTCTCAAAGTTAGATCTTAACAGTTCCTATTTTATCATGTACTTAACCCCAAAATCTGCATAGCTAAGATGCATTGGCAAGTTTGAAATTCTATCTAGTTTTCTGGAGCACTAGAGTAGTCGGTAAATGCAAGAGACCTGTCTAGTCGGTAAATGCAGGAAATTTGTCTAGTCGGTAAAAGACAAAAAGGAAGGCAATCAGTTTAGTGGAACCGAGTGCATTTAATGTTTTTTGACCTAACCACACGAAGCCCGAGAAGGTAAAATGTGTACTTAAAGCACTTTGCGCGGTCATTTTACACTTACCAAGTTTTCAGAGAGCAGAGCTAAGCGATTCAAAGGTGATCAAACACCTCTCGAGCGAATTTCAAGGTATTTTTACATCCATCTCAAGAATTTTTAAGAGCTAGTTAATCGGGAAATATCAGTGTGATTATCTGTTTTATATTTACAAAGTGAAAGCGTTTGCTGGTTAAGTTTCAAACCCTAAGCTTTTTTCGTTAGTAGATATCCTGAGTTTGTAATGGCTCCAAAGATTTAGAAACCCATTGTTGTTGAAACCATTGAGAAGCCCTCGTTGAAATATTCCCTACCTCCCAAAGTAGCATCTGAACCAGATGATAAAACAACATTTTCACTCATTCCGGATAGGGTTCCGTTGGTTGAGGATGTTAGAATTTTCACCAAATGTCGTGTTGAGGAACTAGGTCATACCAAGATCAAGGACATGTATGATGAACTTTGCACTGATGGGAACCTGGAAAGGAAATTCGAGCATATCAAAGTCAAGGGATTGACCGAAGCCCTAACCTATCCCCGTGTCTTCAAACCCTAATGGGTCAAGTTTGTTCTGAGCAAAGTTCATGATGATTTCATGTGGTTAGAGGAGCAAGCATTCAAGATCACCAAGGAAATCATCCACTTGATTATCGGTTACCCTATTTATGACCATGCCCGAGCTCAAAAAATGATTTCACAGAAGGAATTGATCACTTTAACCAAAGTTGAATCCGATTGCAGAGGTCTAAAACTGAATAATGTCATAGATGTAGAGCTGAAGTTTTCCATTAGAGTCATAGGCTATTATTTCTTTCAATCGGCAAGGGAAAACAGTGTACCATGTGCATCTATCGATTTAGCCTATAAAATTGTGAAGAAAGGTATGAAGATTGATCTATGCGAAGTGTTGTTGAAAAATCTATTTGAAAATCTCAACACCATAAGGAAGTCGAAGAAGAACAACTCAACTAACACACTGAAGTTTGGATCACTCTTGGTATGCATGTTTTTCTATTTTCAGAAATTCTTTCCATCTGTCGGTAATGTAGTTTGGGAGCTACACCGACCAATCACCCATCAAATAAATGACTTCATCAAACAACTAGGTGATAACTTCAATGAAATTATGGATGATTATTTTAGCAAGTTTCAAGAAAAGATGCACAACAGGTATAGGATTCCACCCAAGTTAGTGGAGAAATACAAGGATGATATATGCTTTGAAGTAGACACCGACTACTATTATGTTAATGTAGTAGAACCAAGGACTCAATCTCTACCATCCATGGGCTATGAAATGGATTTTGACATTTCACAACTGTAGATAGATGCCTTTCTTGCACTTCCAAGGCATGCTACAAAAATAAGGTACAAAATCTATGAAGAGGTTAAAGAAAAAGTTAAAATGAGCATTGTAGTACCAAAGGCTACAAGAAAAGCAACAAAAATGATTAAGGCATTAACAGAGAAATTTGGAGAAGGTTCTTCCTCCACACCTATCAAGAGCACTCAAGTCATCATCGAGGAAGAATCTGAAGCCCAAGAAGTAGCTATTACATTGAGCACCGAGTTGCCAAAAGGGAAAAATTTGAAAATGAAGAAACATGATACATCAAAGGTATCACCGACTCCTTCAGTAAAGCGCCCAAACACAAGATCATCTATAGTGTCACCGAGTAAGAAACCAAAGAATGTTGCAGTACCAAAGGTAACAAAAACTTATAAGAAATCTACTCGGAGATTCATTTTGACTAAAGAGTCTAGTGACACCGAATTTGAAGACGTAAGCAAATATTGGATTGTTAAGAGTCAAAAGGAAGATGTACATAGCGTTGATAATTTATGTGCTAATCTGAAACAATATGGTGGATTTGGAGCATTTAGATATGTTAAGTATGAATCCAAAAATGATGAAGAAAAGAGACAAATAGAAGAAGCTGTAATCTGCACACTTCTGAAATTCTGATTGGTCCCATTGGAAGTATCTAATTCTCTTCCAAAAGAATTGTATTTGCATATTGATAATAGGTGGAAATATGCTATGGACTTGGAAAAAGAGATGAAAGAAAGAAGTTTGGTACATCTCTTCTCAGACATGTCGGTAGATGAGATCAATGAACATCTGAAAAACTACCAGACAAACTTCCTAGTCAAACAAAGAGCCTTGAAATTGATGAATGGCCTTTATCTTGAAGTAGAGAATGAGACCAAGGAAAAGTGGCAAGAAATCTTTCGAAACAAGAATGCTGGTGAGCAAGTTGAAGTTGAAATAGTTGATGTCACCGAGAAAGATCCTGATATCACCGAGCAAGACCCCACTGATACTATACAAATTGATGAGGGTATCATGGACACCAAGGTACAAGAACAGGAAATGATTGAAGGGACTGCTTATGCAAAACTGGTATCTAGTGAGTCAATTTTGGAACAAGTTCAGCCCTATCCTCCAGTCACTCAACATGTTTCAACCGAGACACCTCAGGATACTGAACAAGGAAAAGAGGGTCACAAGTCTACAGATGGAGAAGCTACTTCGCAGGCCATCGGGGAACAGACTTCTCAAGCCTCTTCTAGCACTGAAAAATGTTACAACTGAGACCTAGAGCAAGGATTCACTGAAGGCTACATCTGAGGTTAAAGAAATTGACAAAAGTGTTGCCTCTACCGAGCAACCTACCAAGGGTCAACAAGCCTCCCAAGTCATTGTATTAGTTCAACCGGTGAAAACCTCCTCATCTAAAGAAAAGAAAATGAAAAAGCATAGTTTCAAGTTAGACTTGTCAAAACCAATAGTGTTGCCGAATGTAGACATATCCAAATTAAAAGGGAAAGCATTTATTGAATTCGGTGAACTATGCAAAGCCAAAGCAGAACAAGAGAAACAAATGGCTATACAAAAGAAAAATAGAGTACTTCAGAAGGTGAAAGCACTATTAATAGATATGCTACCTAAAGCTACAGTGACAAAAGATGCAACCATCCATGTTCAATTGGATGAACTTCTAACTAAAATTGAGACATCTGGAGTAGACGCATCTGAATACTTGAGCAAATTGAAGGACAAAGAGCTCACTGCAAAAATGATTGAAGAGGTACAGAAAGCCATTGCTATTGGAAAAGTAAAACTTGTCAAATTTATTGTTGAGTTGTCCCCTCAACTCAAGCACATTCTTTCTTTATTTCAGAAACTCTGTACATTTTCTTTATTCATTAAAGACATCAAAAATAAAACAGACGTGATTGAGAAAGAAATCACTGATCTCTCCCATACATTGACCACTGAGCCAAATTCTATTCAAAATTTCTATACCAAGTTACAAAAGCTCATGGCTCAACAATTGGAACTTAGGAATGAAGAGCACAAAATAAGGATGGACATTATGACTCTTCAAACCTTATTCATTCCACACTTGTCCTTCGTCCAAGAACAGATCAACAAGGCTACCTCTTTATCCACTCAGCTAGAGGGAAGCACTTTAGATGGACTGATTTCACTGTTAGCCGACATTACAGCTCAGAATTCACTCATGGATAGTGTCAAGGATGGCCTCTCTATTGCTCTCACTGATGCAAGGACAAAGTATAAATCCATTTTTGACCAGTTGCCTCCACCGAATGGTAACTAAGTTTTGATGTTTGTCAAAAAGGGGGAGTATAGTATCAAAGTATCAAAGGGGGAGTGTAGTATATAGCGGAAGTATACCGAGCAAAACAGAGTATCCAAATGTGTAGTTGAATTTAACAGGGGAGCAGTAAACACCGAGCAGTGATCAAAGAGCAAAGAACAAGTGCAGAAAATACAAAATATTGATCATAACGCATGCAATCAGAGTTTTGAACAATATATTGATAAGGGGAGTATATCTGAGTATAATATTTATTGACAATTGTATATACTATCAGTTTAATCAAATTTTGTAAGTATATAGATTTTTGAGTTATGACTTTGAAAGAAGTTTTGTCAAACATCTCAACTAATGTCAAAAGGGGAGATTGTTACTATTTACTAAGTTGCCATTAGTTTTATGTCCAAAGTCATTTTATATACTCTAGTCGGTTATTACTACCAAATCATGCAGTGGGTAAGCACATAGCAGTTGGTTATAGAAGAAAGTAGTCACAGAGCTTAGTATACACCGAGTTGTCTACCGAGAAACACTCTATGTCTACCGAGCAGCAAAAATGATATACCGAGTGAACACACACCGAGTGAAACGTGTTACCAGATTCATTGAACCTAGACACATATGGGAAACATGTTACAAGATCTAGGAACAGGGAATCATTATCACTTAGGAAATTGCACCTTAAAGATTTTGTATGATCTTGAGGTCATCTATCCAATGAAATATTTTGTATAATTATTCATTCGATGAATCATGTTTGTAAGATCAAAGCATGAACAGATCACTGACATAAGAGATCTATTTATACAACATGAATTAAGGATTAGATATAGAGGTGTATGAAGCAAGACATGTGTAATAGATAAGGAAGCACTGAGTATTGTGACTATTAGAGACACAGAAGGTTGCCGAGAAGGATTTTAGAGAACAGTCAAGGAACAGAGTAAACATAAGGGTTTATTGAGTTAATTTATGGATTACCAAGGTATGGTAAAAGCAAGGTAATCTCATCTTGAGCAAATAGAATTTGCTATAATATTTCAGATGTGAAGTTGCAGATATTTTGTAATATTGTGTTGTAATATTTTGAGTTGTAAGAGAAACCTTTAACAGGGTAAAAGACTCTAACAAAGTCTATAAATTGTAAAGACTTTAAATAGGTGCAACATTTAGAATAAGTGTTGTAAAATCCTTTAGCAAGGTAGATCTAACAATATTGATACTCCCAACAGAGAAGCTATTAGAAATAGCTAAACATGTATCTCTAACCAAGCAACCTTTATTATTGCAGTAGTGAAGTTGTGGGTGCCATCCCCACCGCAGTTTTTCTCTCTAACCAAGAGTTTCTGCGTAACCAAAATATATGTGTTATGGAGTGAATCATGTATGATTGTGATTTATTTGTTTTAGCATTATATTATGTTACAACAGTTTTTGGTTTACGCTTAATAGTAAAGTTATTGTTGAAGAAAAGATTTGAAGTACTGATTCACCCCTCCCCTCTCAGTTCATTAGCTTTCCATATTGGGCCTAACACTTGTTGCATCGCCTCAGTTATAGATTTCGTTTGTTTCCTTTTTTTGTGTCATTCTGAGTTGTTTTGGGTGAGTTATGAATATATTAGTGAATTGGTAGTGGTTGTTTTTTGCGTGTTATGTGGTCAACATATTGTATTTTTAAGTTTAGTGATTAGTGGTGTGTTATTTCTATGTGTGTGGGTTTGAGTTTGTTAGTTGTGATAAGTTTGGAGATATTCAACAGTATTGGACAACATAATCTCTCTTTCCTATGCATTACATCTCTTATTTGTAAGGCTGGATAGTAGTACTAACAACTATTTCTGGATTGTAAAGAAAATCCCCACGGAAAAGTGGAAGAGGTTGGCTTGCCACCTACATTTGATCTTTGTAATTCTATCCTCCTGCTAAATAAGCAATTGAGTGATATTTTGTTTGTAACAGTCCTCCCACTGCATAAGCAGTTGAGTTGAGCTTTGTTGTAAGTGTCCAGTCCTCTCGTTGAAATATGTGGTTGAGTGATTCGTGCTTGAGTGTGTTTTGTTTACTTGGCTGGTTTACCACCAAGTTTCCTTGTTTTACCCACTAGAAAGTGGAAGGGGCTAGCTTGCCGACCGTTATTGTAATAAGCATTTTTCATATGTTTGCATCTAACAATCCCCAACTACCATATGCTCTCACCCTCCCATCTTGGGCTCTTTGTGATCAAAAGGTGTAGGGTTCCTTTCAACTAGTTTAGATTTCATTATTATGACCCTGACGGGTGTTGGTGTGTTTGCAAAATTGTTAAAAATAAAAAAAAATGTTGGGGACATTACAGTGGTATCAGAGCCAGTCTTCCTACTAGCTTGTGTGACAGAAGGGTTCCATGAGTGACAAAGATATCAAATACTACAATCAAGAACAAAGAAGGTAGATGTTTCAGATACCGTTAGTGCTAGTAGAGGAAACTTTTTCAGAAGTTTTGAGAAATAGAGACCAAGAAGTTGATTCAGTAGATTCAGTAGATTCAATGGGAGAAAGAATATTTGGTCAGAATGATGCAACTATGGCTATGTAGAGAGTTGATAAATTTTTTGATACTATGATGGACATGATGTCCTAGATGTTAGCCACTTTTAATCAAAATGTTGGAGGAGGTCAGAGTCAAAACCAAAATCATAATAGCAATGGAAATAATGCCAACACTTCCAACAATTATAGTGGTAATGAGAATGACAACAACCATAGTAGCAACAATTGTGGAATGCCTATTGGATCGGTGACAAGACCTTTGCAACTAGTTTTCCTTCCAAGGGAAGCACCGCCTCTTGAAGTAGAAGTCCATATGGCTGATGAGATCCAGGCTAGTTTCGTGGAGTTTGCATCACTTCCCCAAGAGATCCGAAATGTCTTGTCTCTTGACCAGTTCTTGAATCAGAAGAAGAGGAGGGAAGGAAGATATGATAATCGGTAATTCGCTCCAAGAGACTATCAACAAGCGCTTGGGAAGGTTACTCTAGTACATTTTGATGGAAGCAGTAAGAGTACAACTAGAGCGTGGGTACAAAAGTTGGACAATTATTTGTTCTTGAGGCATATGCTTGAAGAAGAAGCCATCAAGTTCACTACATTGCACTTGGATGGTGTTGCTCACAAATGGTGGTACCATGGGTTGGTCACCCTTGGTCACAACTTGATCACCACCAATGTTGAATTCACAAACTGGTTGATTGAGAGGTTTTATTCAAAGGATTTAGAGGTTAAGTTCAAAGAGCTTGCTCAAATCAAATAATAAGGCTCCTTAGAAAATTACATTATTGAGTTCCAAAATATCTCAGTTATGGTCAGTACCATTTTAGAGAAGAGGCTATTTGTTCTATTCACAGAATGTCTTGAATAGCCCTTGAAATGATATGTCAAAGCATTTGATCCGCCTACCTTGGTGGAGGCCATCAAGAAATCTAGGAGTATGGAGTTGGCTGCCTCAAAGAGTAAAGTTTAGTCCAAAGCTTTTCCTTTTTGGAAGGATAAGAAGAAGTTTTCAAATCAGACCAAGATGTTTCCTTCTTGGATAGATGATAAGCTTTGACAAGAAAACTGAAGGAAGAATCTTCGCTACTCTTGCAAAGAACCTTGGGCCCCATGACATAAATGTCATGGGAAGGGTAATTTACATCAAATGGAGTCCTATGTAGCTGATGGATCATATTCTAAAATCTCCTAATAGCAGACTAAAAATGAGGACAACGAATATGAAGAGACTCCTAAATGGCCTTGAAGTGAACTAGAAGATAAAGGAGCGGCTGCTCAACTCTCGAGCATTCACAAAAGTGAGTGCTTTAGAGTTTGGGGAGTGAAGGGAGAAGATCACGTCATTTCTCTCATTGACACATGAGCGACTCATAACTTCATTGATGAGAGGATTGTTGCAAAGAGGGGGCTAGTGGCTGAGGAAGTAGAAGGCTTCAAAGTCATGGTAGCTGATGGCTCCACTATATCATGTAATTGAATGGTTTCTAACATGTCTCTAAAGTTGGGAAATCATAAAATTAGAGATGAATTCTTTGTGGTTAGCATTGGAGGGATTGATGATGCAGTTGCTAGGATTCAGTGGCTAAGATCTCTTGGTGAGATCACATTAAATCTCCAACCATGGAGCTGAAATTCATGTCTGATGGGAAGAAGGTAGTATTGAGAGGAATGTCCAATGGTTGTCTTAGAGTTGTATCATTGAAGAGGATGGAGAGATTGATCCACCATGACCAAGTGGAGTGGGCAGCATAGTGCTTAGTGATGCCATCAAGTACACTTGAGGAAAAAAGGAGCTACCCCGTTGACATCCAAGCTGTAACCACCAAAAGAAGTAAGTTTTTTGAGAATCGACCCCTTGGTAGGCCTCCTAAGCGTGGCACTGAGAACATCATTGAGCTTGAAGAAGGAGCTAAGCTTGTCATGACTACTCCTTACCAATACCCCAAGAAGCAAAAGGATGAGGTTGAAAAGGCCATTAAGGAGCTTTTCAACATGGGTTACATTAGGCCAAGCAAGAGCCCTTTTTCTTTGGTTGTTGTCTTGGTGAAAAAGAAGGATGAGACCGTGCGTGTGTACATGGATTAACAAGCACTAAATTAAAAAACCATCAAGAATCGGTACTTTATTTTGAGGATTGATGAGCTCATTGACGACCTACATGGTCTTGTGTTCTTCTCCAAAATTGATCTCAAATTGGGCTGCCATCAAATTAGGATGAGAGCATCAAATGTTGAGAAGACTGCATTTATATTCCACTTTGGGTATTTTGAATTCCTAGTCATGCCCTTTGGCTTGACTAATGCCCTTGTTACATTCTAGTCTTGTACGAAAAAGATATTTCAGAAGCGGTTGAGCAAGTTTGTACTCATATTTTTTGATGATATCCTCATCTTCAACAAGTCTTGGAAGGAGCACTTGTAGCACTTAAATGAAGTGCTTAGTATATTAGAGTCTGAATCTTTGTTTGCTAAGGAGTCCAAATGTGAATTTGGAATGAGAGAGCTACTCTATCTTGGTCACATCATCAGTGTAGAAGGTGTGAAGGTGGATCCTGAAAAAGAATAGAGCTATCATTGATTGGCCACCACATGAGAACATAACACACTTGAAGGGATGCTTGGGTTTATATGGTTTCCACAGAAGGTTTGTGAAGGGATACTCTCAGTTAGCTGCCCCCCTCATAGATCTCACTAGAAAAGGAGCTTTTGAGTGGTCAGAAAAGGCACAAACAATGTTTGGTCGGTTCAAGGAGATTATGAGTTCATGCCCTATTTTGGCCTTACCAGATTTCACCAATCCTTTCAAACTACAATGTGATGCATCAGGAGAAGGTGTTGGTGCGGTCCTTATGCAAGACAAGAATCCTATTGTTTTTTAAAGTAGAAAATTGAGAGGAGTTGAAAGATTATATTCTATATATGATAAAGAGATGCTTGCCATAATGCATGCTCTTGTGAAGTTTAGGCATTACCTTGTAGGGAGTAAGTTTGTTGTTTAGACTGATCACAACAGTCTTAAACACTTCATGCATCGGAGTGACTTGAATGAGAGACAACAGAAATAGGTGAGTAAGCTACATGCTTATGACTTTGACATTGAGTATGTCAAAGGGATGAATAACATTGTGGCTAATGCTCTATCTAGAAGAACCCACTTGAGCTCTTTGTGTGAGCTTATTGTGGATTGGAGAGAGTTGTTGCTTGTTGATTATGCTAAAAATTAGTTTACAACCGACATTATTGAGGGTAATTTTTATGATGAAAAGTACAAATTGGTTGAGGGGATAATCTTATACAAGGGAAGGATCTTCATTGTGGTGAAATCTTGTTGGCATTATAATAGACAATGGGAGATTGTTGGCATTTCAATAAGGATATTGAGAAGGTTGTTGATGATTATGGATATAACCGATTAAGGATGTTTACTATCTTAATATTATTATTTTGTCATTGATGTCAAGAAATTGATTTTCTAATTCAGTATGATGTTGCCATATCTTAAGAAGTATGATTTGATGAGTATAAAGATGTCGGTAAAAGACACCGAAAGAATATGATGAATAAGGGGAGAAATAAGTTATTCAATGGGCAACTATTACCGAGTTAGACAATGATGAGATCATGATGTTTAGATTGTTTTGATATCCTACATATGTTGTTGATTGTAAGGTTAATAATATACTGTGCTACCAAGCAAAGAACCTAGTCGGTAAACCCCAAGGTTATCGCTATCGATTAATGAAAGCGAAATGTCTACCGAGTGAAGTTTAGTATTCACCGAGTTGTAACCGAGCTATAACAGAATGCTTTAAATGATTACATGCATTATTTAATGAAGGAAGCTAATGAACTAGAACTGATAAAATGATTGGTGTGTCGTGCATGAAGTTTGTTAATGAATCTATGGCAAAGGAAAATCGGCAAGAAGATCTATAGCGCAGATTGAACCGCAATACCCTAGCACAAGTTACAAGGAATGTATGCAAGTTCCAAGGCGGGGTAAAACATTTTTCAGATCGAAGGATACATTGAACCTGGACAAGTTTCAAGATCTGATGGCTATGATTGATCATGGGATATGTGATCAAGGAGATTAAGCGGTTAGAAAATTGTTTATAAATAAGGAACCGTTGATAAACAATGTATGTGGGCAAGTGTATGCACAAGGATGCTACATAGTGATTACCGAGCACAAAAGCTTGAAGACCTGTTTAAATAACAGAGTATAGAGCCCAGCAGATGGACAAGATTAGTTCTATGTGTATATTGTATTGAGCAAATAAGAATTTGCTTTAGCATTTTAGATGTGAAGTTGCAGATAGATTTTTATTACTGTTATTTTGTGAAGTGACAGAAAATCTCTTAACCGAGTGGACTTAACAGTCTTATTTTTACACCCTCTAGCAAGGTGACATTTTGATTGAGTGTTTGAAATTCTTTAACAAGGTGAAGATCCTAACAGATCTGAGGGAAATCCCTTAATCGGGTCACATCTAGCAATGTGTTTGTAATCTTTAACAAGATTTGCTTTTAACCGAGCATACTCTAAAAGAGTATATTTCTCAGTGGGTCCAAAATCCCACAGTGGTTTTTCCCTATTTGGGTTTCCACGTTAAATCTGGAATTATGAGGTTTATGATGTTTATATGCTTTTGAGTTTGCATGTTTAGCAGTTTTGTTTATATTACTGAAGTATATGTTACCGAGGTTGAATTTGATGTTTTTATAGAAGATTAAGTTTGTATGATTCACCCCCCCACTTTCATCTTATTAGCTTGACATCTGTACTTAACATTAAGTATCAGAACTATCAATTGGTATAAGAGCTTTGGACTCCAGAAGAAAAGTTTAAAGGTACTTGAGGGAAAGATCCAAAAATGTATAAGAGGGATGCATCGAAGCTGAACAAGTCAAGTTTCTCTACATGGCAGAAAAGGATGAAGCTGCACCTATTAGGAGTTGGAGAATATGTTTTATATTATCTGGAGAATGATTTCATTACACCGAGCACCTATCCATTGACAATGGAAGAGATAAAGGCAAAGCAAGAACATATCCAAGCAATGATTGAAATAACATCTGCATTGACCATCTCAGAGTTTAATGATCTAGAAGGCTGCAATGATGCAAAGGCAATGTGGGACAAGCTCATATCTCTATATGGTGGTGATGAACATGTTCAAAGAGTTAAAGTAGACAGTCTAAGAGGGCAACTTGAATCTATGAGGATGAATGAAGGTGAGAACATAACTCAGTACAGTACAAGACTAAAGGAGATTATCAATCAAATCAAAGGAGCAGGTGGAACTATTGAAGAAAAGGATATAACAAGTAAGTTGTTAAGAACCCTTCTACCAACTTGTGCAATCCGAGTCTCTACAATCAATGAATTGAGGTATGTACCCAATATGCCAGTTTCTTTAGATGCTACTATTGGTAAGCTACATGCATTTGAGTTAAGTAATTTTGATAACAGTGGGTCTTCGGTAAATAAAGTTGAATCTGCATTTAGTTCTTTTCATCTTGATGAATCTAATGATTACAATGAAAGAAAGTATAATTACTCTAAAGGAGATCACAGTGGAGCAAGTGAAAGATTTCGTAAGAACATGGAATAAGTACAGAAACTGTATGAGGAAATCATAAAGTAGGAAGAGTTGAAGCACTATTAGCCAGAAGGTTATCGAGAGGCAAAGGTAAGTATAAAGGAAAACTACCATTGGAATGTTTCAATTGTGATAAGATAGGACATATGGCTTCTAACTGTCCTGAAAAAGAATCTAATGAAAAGAGAGATTACCGAGATGACAGACAGAGAGATAATCATTACAGAGGACACCGAGACTTCACAAGAAGAGATAGAAAGACATGCTTAATAGCTGATGAGGAATCCAATGATGATAAATCAGATGAAACTGATACAGAGGAAGTAGTTTATGTGGCTATCAAAGATGGATCAGATGAAGAAAGTTATGAAGAAAAAGCCCTAATATCTCACATAAATACTAATGATTCCTGGATCATAGATAGTGGATGCTCACATCATATGACAGGTGACAAACACAAGTTTGTTATGTTAGAATATTATGATGGAGGCTATGTAAGATTTGGTAATGATGCACCATGTACGGTAAAAGGTAAAGGATCTATAACGCTTCTTGACAATGCAAAGTGTAATGATGTTTATTGGGTTGAAGGTTTGAAATACAATTTGTTGAGTGTAGCACAACTAAACAACACAGGTTACCTAATAGAATTTCAGAAAGGAATTGTCAAAGTTCATGACAAGAATGGAAAGTTATATGCTACCGGGACACAAACAAAAGGTAATACATTTCATCTTGACTCAACTCAAAATAAGTGTCCGTATGCAAAGATAGATGATACCTAGTTATGGCATAAAAGGATTTGTCATGTAAATTTTGATAATCTGATCAAAATAAGTAAGAAGCACCGAGTAAGAGGTCTACCAAGTTTGGAAAAGCCTGAGAATGCTATGTGCCGAGGATGCCAGATGGGTAAGATGACAAGATCAAGCTTTACAAGTAAGTCTTACACTTCTAAGGGAATTTTGGATCTAGTGCACACTGATATTTGTGGTCCTATGAAAGTTCAAAGTTATTATGGTGATAAGTATTTCATATTATTTGTGGATGACTATTCAAAGATGATGTTAGTAATGTTTTTAAAGGAAAAATAAGAAGCTTTTCAAATGTTTAAATGGTACAAGGCAAGAGTTGAAAATGAAATAGGAAGACAACTGGAATGTCTTAGATCAGATAGAGGAGGAGAGTTCACATCTGATGAGTTCAACTTATTCTGCAATGATGATGGTATTAAAAGGCAAGTCTTTGCACCAAGAACTCCACAACAAAATGGAATAGCTGAGAGAAGAAACAGATCTATTGTGGATTGTGCCAGAACCCTGATGATTGAAAAGAAAGTGCCACAAACATTTTGGAGAGAAGCAATAAGCACTACAGTTTGCATCTTGAACCGAGTACAACTGAAGAAAGGAACCTTGAAGACACCATATGAAATCTGGTATGGCAAGAAACCTAATGTAAGTTACTTCAAAATCTTTGGAAGTAGATGCTATTTACACAAAGATGATAGAAATGGCATGTTTGATCAGAAAAGTGAAGAAGGAACATTTCTAGGTTATTCTTCTAGAAGCAAAGCATTTAAATGTTTGATCAAATCATCTAACAAAATAGTAGAAAGTGCAAATGTGAAAATTGATGAATTTGCAGGTAGAAATGATGAAGGAAACTCCAAAGAACTAGAAGATTATGATGAATCTATCTATGTTCAACCGACAAGTCTTACCGAGAGAACTGTTGAAGAAAATGAAGAGAATATCCAGTTATCGAGTGATGAAGAAGATCATATAGAGCCTACCAAGCCTATATTAGCTGAGTATGTCAAAAGACATCATGCATCAAGTCAGATTATAGGAGATAAAGATGATCCAGTAATGACAAGGAACAAACTGAGACAGAACACATGTCTAATATTTGAATTTGAACTGAGAATAGTGAAAGAGGCATTTAACAATGAAGATTGGATAAATGCTATGACTGAAGAGATTGTTCAAATCAAGAAGAATGACACATGGACACTAATTCCAAGACCAAAGGACAAAAATGTAATTGGTACAAAGTGGATTTTCAGAAACAAGCTGAATGAAAAAGGTGAGGTCATTCGAAATAAAGCAAGACTAGTTTGCAAAGGTTATGCTCAAGAAGAGGGAATTAATTATGGTGAAACTTTTGCACCTGTGGCTAGACTTGAAGGAGTAAGAACAATGTTGGCATATGCTGCTTTCAAAAATTTCAAGGTATATCAAATGGATGTCAAATCTACATTTCTGAATGGTATATTAGAAGAAGTTTTTATTGAACAACCTAAAGGATTTGTTGAAGACAAGAGTAAAGATCAGGTATGTAAATTGAACAAAGCATTATATGGTTTGAAACAAGCACCAAGAGCATGGTATGAAAGATTGCACTCTTATTTGATTAAGATTGGTTTTATAAGGACAAGTGAGAATAGAAATATGTACATGAAGAATGATGAAAATGGAATACTAATCTCAGCCATATTTGTTGATGATATTATATTTTGTGGAAATGACTCTTTATGCAAGAACTTTGGAAATGAAATGAGCAAAGAATTTGAGATGTCATTAATTGGTGAGATAAAGTATTTTATAGGTTTATAGATACTGCAAATGAAAAATGAGATTTTCATTACCCAATCCAAGTACATAAAGGAAATCTTGAAGAAATTTGGAATGGAGGATTCAAAACTAGTAAGTATTCCTATGACTACCAACTATAAATTATCAAAGAATGATGAATCTGCATCCATTGATGGGACACTTTACCAATCCATGATTAGAAAGCTACAATATGTTGTTCACAACAGACCAGACATAGCACATGCAGTAGGTATAGTTGCAAGATTCTCTGCAGATCCCAAGGAAACACACATGATAGCAATCAAAAGAATTTTTAGATACTTGAAAGGCACTGAGGATTATGGCTTAGTATATCAGAAAGGAAATGATTTTGATTTAAAAGTTTATACTGATGCTGATTGGGCAGACAACATTGATGACAGGAAAAGAACAAGTGGAGGAGCTTTCTTTTTAGGAGAAAGACTAGTGAGTTGGCTTACCAAGAAACAAGGATGTGTTTCACAGTCAACAACAAAAGTTGAATATGTTGCTGCAACATTGAATTGTACTAATATAGCATGGGTCAAACAACTGTTGGATGGTATAAATGAGAAAGTTACCTAGCCAGTAACTATATTCTATGACAATACTAGTGCCATTAACATTTCAAAGAAGCCTGTTATGCACTCTAAGACAAAGCACATCTCTATCAAATATCATTATCTTAGAGAAGAAGCTCAAGAGAAGAAAGTAGTGTTGGAGTATGTTAGCACAAAGGAGCAAATAGCAGATATCTTCACCAAGCCACTATCAAGGGACCCTTTTGAGTATCTCAGAAGTAAGTTAGGGGTCCTACCCCTATCTTCCATTCACTGACCGAGCTCGGTGAAAGCATCAATTCGATGACTCTACAAAATATCTTTTAAGAGTTGATGCTGATTTACACACTTTAGGAGGTTTTCTAAAGGTGTGCAGGAAACAATACAGGGAACAGGAATTGAAGACAAAATGCTCTGATCAAGATTAAATTGACACATAACAATAGGAATTCACTTCATACAGGAAGAAATTATGTTTTAGTTCTTTAATTTTTGGCATTGTTGTCAAAGAGGGAGAAGATTGAAGAAAAAAAGGAAGAGAAGACTAGAGAAGACTGCAAGACTAAAGAAAAGAGGAGAAGACTAATGTATGGGGGAGAATTTTGATGATAGGAAGAGAACATTTCAGCATTCAGAATTATAGCAATCTGAATCATTTAGGTCAAATCAATTGGTTTTGCCATCAATGCCAAAGGGGGAGATTGTTGGCATTTCAATAAGGATATTGAGAAGGTTGTTGATGATTATGGATATAATCGAGTAAGGATGTTTACTATCTTAATATTATTATTTTGTCATTGATGTCAAGAAATTGATTTTCTAATTCAGTATGATGTTGCCATATCTTAAGAAGTATGATTTGATGAGTATAAAGATGTCCGTAAAAGACACAAAAAGAATACGATGAATAAGGGGAGAAATAAGTTATTCAATGGGAAACTATTACCGAGTTAGACAATGATGAGATCATGATGTTTAGATTGTTTTGATATCCTACATATGTTGTTGATTGTAAGGTTAATACTATACTATATTACTGAGCAAAGAACCTAGTCAGTAAACCCTAAGGAACCTAGTCGGTAAACCCTAAGGTTATCGCTATCGGTTAATGAAGGTGGAATGTCTACCGAGTGAAGTTTAGTATTCACTGAGTTGTAACCGAGCTGTAACATAATGCATAGATGATTACATGCGTTATTTAATGAAGGAAGCTGATGAGCTGGAACTGATCAAATGATTGGTATGCCGTGCATGAAGTTTGTAATGAATCTATGGCAAAGGAAAATTGGCAGGAAGATCTACAATGCAGATTGAACCGCAATACCCTAGCACAAGTTCCAAGGAATGTATGCAAGTTCCAAGGCAGGGTACAATGTTTTTCAGATCGAAGGATACATTGAACTTGGACAAGTTTCAAGATCTGATGGCTATGATTGATCATGGGATATGTGATCAAGGAGATTAAGCGGTTAGCAAATTGTTTATAAATAAGGAACTGTTGATAAACAATGTATGTGGGCAAGTGTATGCACAAGGATGCTACATAGTGATTACTGAGCACAGAAACTTGAAGACCTATTTGAATAATAGAGTATAGAGCCCAACAAATGGACAAGATTAGTTCTATGTCTATATTGTATTGAGCAAATAAGAATTTGCTTTAGCATTTTAGATGTGAAGTTGCAAATAGATTTTTATTACTGTTATTTTGTGAAGTGATAGAAAATCTCTTAACTGAGTGGACTTAATAGTCTTAGTTGTAAAACCCTCTAGCAAGGTGACATTTTGATTGAGTGTTTGAAATCCTTTAACAAGGTCACGTCTAACAAGGTGAAGATCCTAACAGATCTGAGGGAAATCCCTTAACCGCGTCACATCTAGCAATGTGTTTGTAATCTTTAACAGGATTTGCTTTTAACCGAGCATACTCTAGAAGAGTATATTTCTCAGTGGATCCGAAATCCCATAGTGGTTTTTCCCTATTTGGGTTTCCACGTTAAATCTGGTGTTATGGGGTTTATGATGTTTATATGCTTTTGAGTTTGCATGTTTAGCAATTTTGGTTATATTATTGAAGTATATGTTACCGAGGTTGAATCTGATGTTTTTATGGAAGATTAAGTTTGTATGATTCACTCCCCCCTCTCATCTTATTAGCTTGGCATCTGTACTTAACATTAAGTATCAGAACTATCAAATCTAAGCTTAAGGAGAAGATTTTCCAGACCTTCCATGACATTCCCCTTGTTGGTCACCAAGGTTATTTCAAGACTTACATACAGATCTGAGAAAGATTTTCTTGGAAGGGGTTGAAAAATGATATCTTGAGATACATTAATGAGTATCATACATGTCAAAAGAACAAAGATGACAACACTCTACTAGCTAGTTTGTTACAACCTTTGCCCATTCCTAGTCAAAAATGGGAAAGTATATCAATGGACTTTATCACTGGGTTGCCACAGTCTCGAGGGAAGGATTGTATATATATTGTGGTGGATAGATTGACTAAGTTTTTCCACTTTTTTGCCATCACCAACTCATTTACAATAGTTCAAGTTGCTGATGTGTTCTTTCAAGAGGTGTTCAGGTTGCATGGATTGTCGAAGAACATATTAAGTGATAGGGACAACAATTCTAAGTACCTTTTGGCAGGAAATCTTCAAATTATGTGGTATTGTGCTCACTCCAAGAACAAGTTATCACCCTCAAATTGATGGGTAGACCAAGATAGTGAATAAGTGGTTGGGAGGCTATCTTAGAAACTGTGTTTCAGAGCAGCAGAATGCATGGGTGAGATGGCTTCACCTAGGAGAGTATTGTTACAACTCTTCATATCACATGTCCATCAGAATATCACCATTTATGGCATTATATGGTTATGAAGCTCCTAGCTTCGCTGATTAGATATTTGGTGATAGCAGAACACCTAAGGCAAATGATGTGATGCAACAAAGTCAGGGCATTTTGAGGTCTTTGAGGGATAATCTCTAGCATGTACAAAATCAACAAAAGTTGTATGTTGATCAACAACGGATTGAACACACCTTTGAGGTGGGAAACATGGTTTATTTGAGGCTCCAATATTACAAAGAATCTACTATCAAGAAGAGTGGGGTTGAGAAATTGAAGCCACATTTCTACGAGCCTTTCAAAGTCAACAAGAGAATTGGGGAAGTGTCGTATGATTTGGAACTTTCGACGAGCAACATAATTCACAGTGTATTTCATGTGTCTCTCATTAAGAAGGCTCTTGGACATAATGTTGTAGCTTCAACAAAGTTGCGTCCACTAGATGAGGAAGGAGAGTTGGTTTTGATTCTTGAAGCTATCATTGACTTCAGGGAGTGTTCTTTGAGGAAAAGGGTGATCAAGGAGCACTTGATCAAATGGAAGAACTTACCAGTTGAGGATGCCACTTGGGAGAATGAGGAGATTCTGCAACATCCAGCCTTGCGATTGCTTGAGGGAAAGAAATGTTGGGGAGGGCATACTGTAACGTCCCCTTCTCAGTAAGGAGTAATCAGTGGTTTATTGGCCTATTCCGGAGACCCATAGGCTGATTGGAGTGAGGAATTAGGGTTTCCTATTTTCTAGGAGGATTCTTCACAGTTTTCAGGGATGTTATGATTAAACTTTGACATAATGAATTGTGGATTCCTTTTGGGTTTTTTGAGAGCTTCACAATGGTCTAACATTCATTATGTTTTGGAGTGATTTCTGAACTCACTATTTTTAGTAAGTTGGTGATAGCTGACTAGATTTTGAGGTTAATTTGGGTTTTTCAAGCTCTCTCATAGGGTTCAACGAGCATGTCTTTCAAAGATATTTTCATGACTTACTATTTTTAGTAAGTATCAATTTAGGCAAAATTATTTGTGGCAGTCTTGAGCAGAGTTTCAATCCAGTCCAGAATTAGCAACTTTTGCACTCTAGTTCATATGGTTGATTTGGCAACAATCAGTGGACGATTTATAATTGTTTAATTATATATATAAATGCCTTGCAAAATTTTTAACGTGACCGACGACGTGAGCATGACACACACTCTAGCTCCATGTGAAACACTTTTGACCCAGATCTATGAACCGGTGAGGCCACAACCGGGGGACCTCATCCCCACACTTCACTTGTTCAAAACTGCGAGCACAACGACCTAGCGAAGACACAAGGCCTGCGAGCACAATTGCCCAACAGGGGTTTGAACCTTGGTGGCTGCTTCACCAACGAAGCATTTTAACTGCGACAATACATGTCCAAAGACAATTGTTTAATTAAATATTATTACTTTATTCTAAAGTTTAATATTTAATTATTTTTACTGATTATTTTAGAGGAATGAATTAGGAAGGAGAACATTATATTATTTATCCTGTCACAAGTTTATTTCCCTAAGTTATGGCATCAAAAACAAATAAGTTTTATGCCTTGTAATGTCAATGTTATAACATGGCGGTTTTTTTTGGGAAAAGTATGACATGGAAGATGCGAAAGTGGATGCTATACTTGGTGAGTGACATGAAATGAAAAAAAGTGGATTTCAAATGAATTTGGACGCTATTTGTATTTGAATTTCAGATGGAGAAATTTATAAATACAAGGGATGGGATCCTCACTTGGTTATCTTGAAGAAATTATATTGTTATGCTATCGGAATGGTGAGTGAACTTGAGCTTCAGAGTTGTGGCTTCCTAGTTTAGTCAGTTTCGTACTCGAGACATAGTACTTAGCTAAGTGTTGGATTGTTGGTGAAGTTTTTAGTGTGCATTTTCAGATTTCCAATGTGTGGCATGGTTTTTAGTGTGTGGTGTGGATTTTAGTGTTGTTGGTTTTTGGTGTGGCTGAAGCAAAGAGATGATCGTATCTCCTTGCCCATGCAATCAATCATTTTGGGTATTAGTTTGTTGGAAGGCAATCCTTCTCCTACTTTGGCGTCAATTTTGGTGTGCTTTTTTAATTTTTGGTTGCAAATCAATTTTTTAATTGTTGGTTGTACCATTCCTAGGTTGTCTTGGGTTGCATGTTGGTTGTTTGTGGTGTTCGCGGTGTAGGTTGTGGGTTCTTGTTGCATCGCCTCAGTTATAGCTTTCATTTTTTTTTTGTGTCATTTTGAGTTGTTTTGGGTGAGTTATGAGTATATTAGTGAATTTGGTAGAGGTTATATTTTGCGTGTTATGTAGACAACAGATTGTATCTGTACTTTAGTGATTAGTGGTGTGCTATTTGTATGTGGGTGGGCTTGAATTTGTTAATTGTGATAAGTTTGGAGATATTCAACAGTATTGGACATCATAATCTCTCTTTCCTATGCATTGCATCTCTTATTTGTAAGGTTGGATAGTAGTACTAACAACCATTTTTGGATTGTAAAGAAAATCCCCACTGAAAAGTGGAAGAGGCTAGCTTGCTGCCTACATTTGATCTTTGTAATTTTGTACTCCCGCTGAATAAGCAGTTGAGTGATATTTTGTTTGTAATGGTCCTCTCGCTGCATAAGCAGTAGAGTGATATTTTGTTTGTAATGGTCCTCCTATTGCATAAGCGGTTGATTTGAGCTTTGTTGTAAGTGTTCAGTTCTCTCGCTAAAATATTGTGGTTGAGTGATTCGTGCTTGAGTGTGTTTTGTTTACTTGGCTGGTTAACCGTCAAGTTTCTTTGTTTTATCCATTGGAAAGTGGAAGGGGCTAACTTGCCACCCGTTATTGTAATAAGCATTTTTAGAAGTTTGCATCTAACAACCCCCTGCTACCATATGCTCTCACCCTCCCAGCTTGGGCTCTCGGTGATCAAAAGGTGTAGGGTTCATTTCAGTTGGTTTAGATTTCATTCTTCTAACCCTAACAGGTGTCAGTGTGTTTGCAAAATTGTTAAAAATAAAATAAAATTGTTCGGGATATTACAACATATGTCCTAATAGGTATGAAATAAGACTTATATAGGCATTAGTAAGTCCTTTAAGCCTACCAAAAGGCATACATAAGTCCTTTTATGTTTTAAATACTGCAAGTAGGCATTAGCAAGTCCTAGACGCACATTTGTGCTTAAGTCCTATGGGCATATTGTAAATTCTCTCCTTGTAAATCTTCCACTTGTAAAAGCATTGTATCAAGTCCTACATGCACTATGTAATGAACTTGGGGAGAGGCTAATTTGAGGAGACCATGGATCCAATATAATTTTTAAGACCTTGTAGCATCATTTTTAAAAACACTAGGATTATAAATTATGATAAGATGACTTTCATGTAGTTCGGAATGCATGATCTTCATGTTGGCATATATTTGTGTCCATGTTTATCACTGTCACAGAAGACCTACATTACTGGGGTGCTTCATTTTTTCTTTTATGAAAATTGACATGTGATCCGCTATTAACATTAAGGGGGAGTGTTAGAACATAATGTTATTAGGGGTCACATCATAATAACATTTATATATAATATTTTAATATAACGTTATTAAACCTTATATATTATATGCTTTATAAGCATATCCCATTTGAAATAATTATAATCTAGTAAATATTAGACTATTAATTATTTATGAATGGGGGTTAGTGAAAATGTGTAACTAGTGAAGTGACCCTGTTGGCAATATTGCATTATAACAAACAATGAAAGATTGTTGGCATTTCTTAAGGATATTGAGAAGGTTGTTGATGATTATGGATATAATTGATTAAAGATGTTTTACTGTCTTGATATTATTATTTTGTCATTGATGTCAAGAAATTGATTTTTTAATTCAGTATGATGTTGCCATATTTTGAGAAGTATGATATGAAGATTATAAAGATGTCAGTAAAAGACACAGGAAAGAATATGATGAATAAGGTATTCAATGGGAAACTACTATCGAGTCTGACAATTATGAGATCACGATGTTTTAGATTGTTTTAACATCATACATATGTTGTAAATCATAAAGGTTAATACTATACTATGTTATCAAGCAAAGAACCTAGTCAGTAAACCCTAAGGGACCTAGTCGGTAAACCCTAAGGTTATCGCTATCGATTAATGAAGGAAGAATGTCTACCGAGTGGAGTTTAGTATTCATCGAGTTGTTACCGAGTTGTAACCGAGCTATAACAAAATGCATTAAATATTTACATGTGGTATTTAATGAAGGAAGCTGATGAGCTAGAGTGGATTAAATGATTGGTGAGCCGTGGAAAAAGTTTGTTAACGAATCTAAGGCAATGGAAAGTCGGCATGAAGATCTACAACTTAGATTGAACTGCAATACCCTGGCACAAGTTCCAAGACTATTATGCAAGTTCCAAGGCAGGGTAAAATGTTTTTAGATTGAAAGATGCATTGAACCTGGACAAGATTGAAGATCTGATGGCTATGATTAATCATGGGAAATGTGATCAAGGAGATTAAGCGGTTACCCAATTGTTTATAAATAGGAATCTGTTGATAAACAATGTATGCGGGCAAGTGTATGCATAGGGATACTACATAGTGATTACCGAGCATAGAAGCTTGAAGACTTGTTAGAATAATAGAGTATAGAATCCTAGTAGATAGACAAGATTAGTTCTATGTCTAGATTGTATTGAACAAATAGGAATCTGCTTTAGCATTTTATATGTGAAGTTGCAGATAGATTTTTATTACTGTTATTTTGTGAAAGTGATAGAAAATCTCTTAACCGAGTGGACTTAACAGTCTTATATGTAAATCCTCTAGCAAGGTGACATTCTGATTGAATGTTTGAAATCCTTTAACAAGGTCACTTCTAACAAAGTGAAGATCCTAATAGATCTGTGGGAAATCCCTTAACTGGGTCACATCTAGCAATGTGTTTGTAATCTTTAATAGGATTTGCTTTTAACTGAGCATACTCTAGAAGAGTATATTTCTTAGTGGGTCTGAAATCCCACAGTGGTTGTTCCCTATTTGGGTTTCCACGTTAAATCTGGTGTTATGAGGTTTATATTGTTCAAATGCTTTTGAGTTTGCATGTTTAACAGTTTTGGTTATATTACTGATATATATGTTACCGAGGTTGAATCTGATGTTTTTAAGGAAGATTAAGTTTGTATGATTCACCCCCCCCCTCTCATCTTGTTGGCTATTAGATCTGTACTTATATTAAGTATCAGAACTATCAATTGGTATTAGAGCTTTGGACTTAGGAAGGAAAGTTTAAAGGCACTTGAGTTAAAGATCCAAAGATGTATAAGAGGGATGCACCAAAGCTGAACAAGTCAAGTTTCTCTACATGGCAGAAAAGGATGAAGCTACATCTATCAAGAGTTGGAGAATATGATGTATACTATCTGGAGAATGATTTTGTTACATCGAGCACCTATCCATTGACTATGGAAGAGATAAAGGCAAAGCAAGAACATATTCAAGCAATGATTGAAATAACATCTACATTGACCGATTCAGAGTTTAATGATCTAGAAGGCTGCAATGATGCAAAGGCAATGTGGGATAAGCTCATATCAGTATATGGAGGAGATGAACATGTTCAAAGGGAAAAAGTAGACAGTCTAAGAGGGCAAATTTAATCTATGAGGATGAATGAAGGTGAGAACATAACTCAGTATAGTACAAGACTGAAAGAGATTGTCAATCAAATCAAAGAAGCAGGTGGAACTATTGAAGAAAAGGATATAACAAGTAAGTTGTTAAGAACCCTTCTACCAGCTTATGCAATCTAAGTCTCTGCAATCAATGAATTGAGGTCTGTACCTAATATGCCAGTTTCTTTGGATGCTACTATTGGTAAGCTACATGCATTTGAGTTAAGTAATTTTGATAACAATGGATCTTCGGTAAATAAAGTTGAATCTGCATTTAGTTCTTTTCATCTTGATGAATCTAATGATTACAATGAAAGTATAAGTACTCTGAAGGAGATCATAGTGGAGCAAGTGAAAAGTTTCAGAAGAACATGGAAGAAATACACAAACTATATGAAGAAATCAGAAAGCAAGAAGAGTTTGAAGCACTATTAGCCAAAAGGTTACCGAGAGGCAAAGGTAAGTATAAAGGAAAAATACCTTTGAAATGTTTCAATTGTGATAAGATAGGACATATGGCTTCTAATTGTCTTGACAAAGATTTTACTGAAAAGAGATATTACCAAGATAACAGACAGAAAGATAACCATTACAGAGGACACTAAGATGTTAGAAGAAGAGATAGAAAGACATGCTTAATAGCTGATGAGGAATCTAATGATGATAAATCAAATGAGACTGATAGAGAGGAAGTAGTTTATGTGGCTATTAAGGATGGCTTAGATGAAGAAAGGTATGAAGAAAAAACCCTAATATCTCACATAAACACTAATGATTCTTGGATTATAGATAGTGGATGCTCACATCATATGACAAGAGATAAACACAAGTTTGTTATGTTAGAAGATTATGATGGAGGCTATGTTAGATTTGGTAATGATGCACCATGTCTGGTAAGAGGTAAATGATCTATAACACTTCTTGATAATGCAAGATGCAATGATGTTTATTGGGTTGAAGGTTTGAAATACAATTTGTTGAGTATAGCACAGCTAAACAACATAGGTTACCGAATAGAATTTCAGAAAGGAATTGTCGAAGTTCATGACAAGAATGGAAAGTTAGCTACTATCGGGACACAAACAAAAGGTAATACATTTCACCTTGACTCAACTCGGAATAAGTGTTTGCATGCAAAGATTGATGATACCTGGTTATGGCATAAAAGGTTTTGTCATGTAAATTTTGATAATCTAATCAAAATAAGTAAGAAGCACAGAGTAAGAGGTCTACGGAGTCTTGAAAAACCTGAGAATGCTATGTGCCGAGGATGCCAGATGGGTAAGATGACAAGATCAAGCTTTACAAGTAAGTCTTACACTTCTAAGGGAATTTTAGATCTAGTGCACACTGATATTTGTGGTCCTATGAAAGCTCAAAGTTATTATGGTGATAAGTATTTCATATTATTTATGGATGACTATTCAAAGATGATGTTAGTAATGTTTTTAAAGGAAAAATAAGAAGCTTTTCAAATGTTTAAATGGTACAAGGCAAGAGTTGAAAATGAAATAGGAAGACAACTGAAATGCCTTAGATCAAATAGAGGAGGAGAGTTCACATCTGATGAATTCAATTTGTTCTTCAATGATCATGGTATTAAAAGACAAGTCTCTGCACCGAAAACTCCACATCAGAATGGAATAGCTGAAAGAAGAAACAAATCTATTGTGGATTGTGCTAGAACACCGATGATTGAAAAGAAGGTGCCACACACATTTTGGAGAGAAGCGATAAGCACAGTTGTTTACACCTTGAACTGAGTTCAATTGAAGAAAGGTACTTTGTAGACACCATATGAAATCTGGTATGATAAGAAACCTAATGTTATTTATTTTAAAATCTTTGGAAGTAGATGCTATGTTCATAAAGATGATAGAAATGGCAAGTTTGATCAGAAAAGTGAAGAAGGAACATTTCTAGGTTATTCTTCCTGAAGCAAAGCATTTAAATGTCTGATCAAATCATTTAACAAAATAGTAGAAAGTGCAAATGTGAAAATTGATGAATTTGCAGAAAGAAATGATGAAGAAAATTCCAAGGAACCAAAAGACTATGATGAATTTGTCTATGTTCAACCGAGAAGTCCTACCGAGATGACTGTTGAAGAAAATGAAGAAAATATCCAGTTACTGAGTGATGAAGAAGATCATATAGAGCCTACCGAGCCTGTATTAGCCAAGTATGTCAGAAGACATCATGCACCAAGTCAGATTATAGGAGATAAGGATGATCCAGTGATGACAAGAAACAAACTGAGACAAAACACATGTTTGATATTTGAATTTGAACCGAGAATAGTGAAAGAGGCATTTAACAGTGAGGATTGGGTAAATGCTATGACTAAAGAGATTGATCAAATCAAGAAGAATGACACATGGACACTAATCCCAAGACTAAAGGACAAAAATGTGATTGGTACAAAGTGGATTTTTAGAAACAAGCTAAATGAAAAAGGAGAAGTCATTCGAAACAAAGCAAGATTAGTTTGCAAAGGTTATGCTCAAGAAGAAGGAATTGATTATGGTGAAACCTTTGCACCTGTTGCTAGACTTGAAGGAGTAAGAACTTTGTTGGTCTATGCTGCTTCCAAGAGCTTCAAGATATATCAAATGGATGTCAAATCTGCATTTCTAAATGGAATATTAGAAGAAGAAGTTTTCATTGAACAACCTGAAGGATTTGTTGAAGAAAATAATAAAGATCAGGTATGTAAATTGAACAAAGCCTTTTATGGTTTGAAACAAGCACCAAGAGCATGGTATGAAAGATTGCACTCTTATCTGATTAAGATTGGTTTTATAAGGACAAGTGAGAACAACAACATGTACATGAAGAATGATGGAAATGGAATACTGATCTCAGCCATATTTGTTGATGATATTATATTTTGTGGAAATGACTCTTTATGCAAGAACTTTGGAAATGAAATGAGCAAAGAATTTGAGATGTCATAAATCGGTGAGATAAAGTATTTTATAGGTTTACAGATACTGCAAATGAAAAATGAGATTTTCATTACTCAATCCAAGTACATAAAGGAAATCTTGAAGAAATTTGGAATGGATGATTCAAAAAGAGTAAGTACCCCTATGACTACCAATTGTAAATTATCTAAGAATGATGAATCTGCATCTGTTGATGAGACACTCTACCGATCCATGATTGGAAAACTACAATATGTTGTTCACCACAGACCAGACATAGCACATGCAATAGGTATAGTTGCAAGATTCTCTGTAGATCCTAAGGAAACACACATGACAACAATCAAAAGAATTTTTAGATACTTGAAAGGCACAAAGGATTATGGCTTAGTATATCAGAAAGGAAATGATTTTGATTTAAAAGTTTATACTGATGTTGATTGGGAAGGCAACATTGATGACAGAAAAAGCACAAGTGGAGGAGCTTTCTTTTTAGGAGAAAGACTATCGAGTTGGCTTAGCAAGAAACAAGGATGTGTTTCATAGTCAACAACAAAAGCTGAATACGTTGCTGCAACATTGAATTGTACTAACATTGCATGGATCAAACAACTGTTGGAAGGTATAAATGAGAAAGTTACCGAGCCAGTAACTATATTCTATGACAATACTAGTGCCATTAATATTTCAAAGAATCCTATTATGCACTCTAAGACAAAGCACATATCTATCAAATATCATTATCTTAGAGAAGAAGCTCAAGAGAAGAAAGTGGTGTTGGAATATGTTAGCACAAAGGAGAAAATAGCAGATATCTTCACCAAGCCACTACCAAAGGACACTTTTGAATATCTCAGAAGCAAGTTAGGGGTCCTACCCCTATCTTCTACTCACTGACCGAGTTCGGTGAAAGCATCAATCTGATGACTCTAATGAATATCTTTTGGGAGTTCATGCTGAGTTATACACTTTAGGATGTTTTCTAAAAAGTGTACTGGAATTAATACAAGAAATATTACAGGGAACAGGAATTGAAGACAAATGCTCTGATCGAGACTCAGTTGATACACAACAGCAGGAAATCACTTCTTATAGAAAGAAATTATGTTTTAAGTTCTTTTTGGCATTGTTGTCAAAGGGGGAGAAGACCTATAAAGGAAATAAGACTGAGAGAAGATCTATCAGGGGAGAAGACTAAGAGAAAACTGAGTAGACTATAGATTGGGAAGTAGACTGAAGAAATGAGGAGAAGTCTAATGTATTGGGGAGAGCATTTCAGCATTTTAGAATCACAACAATCCAAATCTATTAAGGTCAAATCAATTGGTTTTTCCATCAATGCCAAAGGGGGAGGTTGTTGGCAATATTGCATTATAATAGACAATGAAAGATTGTTGGCATTTCTTAAGGATATTGAGAAGGTTGTTGATGATTATGGATATAACTGATTAAAGATGTTTTACTATCTTGATATTATTATTTTGTCATTGATGTCAAGAAATTGATTTTCTAATTCAGTATGATGTTGCCATATCTTGAGAAGTATGATATGAAGATTATAAAGATGTCAGTAAAAGACACAGGAAAGAATATGATGAATAAGGTATTCAATGGGAAACTACTATCGAGTCTGACAATTATGAGATCACGATGTTTTAGATTGTTTTAACATCATACATATGTTGTAAATCATAAAGGTTAATACTATACTATCAGAAATATCAGACCCTTCCTCCTATGTTTAAGGAGGTTATCTCTCATTTGAGAGTGGTGTCAATTTGGAGATTTATAGCGAGTTACATCACTATGCAAAAGAGGTATTATTGACCAAGTGGAAGTATTTGAGGAGTATCCTCGAGTTCAAGTCTATTTTATGATAGATTATATTTGTAAGTATTTTAATAAAATGATGTTTTATGGGGTTTTTTAACCGAAAGGGTTTTCCCATGTGTATCTTGTGTAATGTGTACATTTATGCACATATGATTTTCATTTCATTTATTTTATGATCTCGTTTATAATGATTATTATCCTAAGATCCTAATTTATAACTCTCCCAACTCATTGTATCCAACTCTCCCAAGTGTTTGTAGTTGGGCCTATTGTTTGTTCTCCAATGTAATTGATGGGTTTGGGTTTGGTTCCTAGTTTTCATGTTTAGGCTAGTGAATCCTATTTTCACCATATTACAATATTATGAAATCACTTACAATGCATATCCATTCTATTAAGGCATGAAAAATTGTTCTTTTTTATCTACATTAATGAAGTGTCGAGTATACTGGAGTCCGAATCCCTATTTATCGAGTCCAAATGTGAATTTGGAATGAGAGAGCTACTATATCTTGGTCACATCATTGGTGTAGAAGGTGTGAAGGTGGATCCTAAAAAGATTAGAGCTATCATTGATTGGCCACCACATGAGAACATAACACACTCGAAGGGATTCTTGGGTCTATATGGTTTTTACAGTAGGTTTGTGAAGGGATACTCTCAATTAGCTGCCCCCCTCATTGATCTCACTAGGAAAGGAGCTTTTGAGTGGTCAGAAAATGCACAAACAGTGTTTGATTGGTTCAAAGAGATTATGAGTTCATGCCCTATTTTGGCCTTACCAGATTTCACCAAGCCTTTCGAACTACAGTGTGATGCATCAGGAGAAGGTGTTGGTGCGGTCCTTATGCAAGACAATCATTCTATTATTTTGTAAAGTCTACCAAAAATTGAGAGGAGCAAAAATATTATATCCTATATATGATAATGAGATGCTTGCCATAATGCATGCTCTTGCAAAGTTAAGGCATTATCTTGTGGGGAGTAAGTTTTTTGTTAAGACTAATCACAACAGTCTTAAGCACTTCATGTATCAAAGGGACTTGAATGAGAGACAACAAAAATAGGTGAGTAAGATACATGCTTATGAATTTGACATTGAGTATGTCAAAGGGAGGAATAACATTGTGGTTGATGCTCTATCTAGAAGACCCCACTTGAGCTCTTTGTGTGAGCTTATTGTGGATTGGAGACAGTTGTTTCTTGTTGATTATGCCAAAAATTAGTTTGCAACCAACATTATTGAGGGAAATTTTTATGATGAAAAGTACGTATTGGTTGAGGGGATAATCTTATACAAGGGAAGGATCTTCATTGTGGCAAAATCTAAGCTTAAGGAGAAGATTTTGCAAACCTTCCATGACATTCCCGTTGTTGGTCACCAAGGTTATTTCAAGACTTACAAGTAGAGAAGAGAAAGATTTTCTTGGAAGAGGTTGAAAAATGATGTCTTGAGATACATTAAGGAGTTTCATACATGTCAAAAGAAGAAATATGAGAACACTCAACCAACTGGTTTGTTACAGCCTTTTCTGATTCCCAGTAAAAAATGGGAAAGTATATCCATGGACTTGATAACTAGGTTGCCACGGGCTCAAGGGAAGGATTATATATATGTTGTGATGGATAGATTGACTAAGTTTGCCCACTTTTTTGCCATCACCAACTCATTTACAACAACTCAAGTTGTTGATGTGCTCTTTCGAGAGGTGTTTAGGTTGTATGGATTGCTGGAGAACATATTAAGTGATAGGGACAACAAGTTCCTAAGTATTTTTTGGCAAGAAATCTTCAAATTATGTGGTATTGTGCTCACTCCGAGCACAAGTTATCACCCTCAAATTGATGGGTAGAGTGAGATAATGAATAAGTGGTTGGGAGGCTATCTCAGAAACTATGTTTCAGAGCAGCAAAATGCATGAGTGCAATGGATTCACGTAGGAGAGTATTGTTACAACTCTTCATATCACATGTCCATCAGAATGTCACCATTCATGGCATTATATGGTTATGAAGCTCCTAGCTCCGCTGATTTGATATTTGCTGATAGCAGAACCCCTGAGGCAAACATTGTGATGCAAAAGAGTCAAGACATTTTTAGGTCTTTGAGGGATAATCTCTAGCATGCACAAAATCAACATAAGTTGTATGTTGATCAACAACGGATTGAACGCACCTTTGAGGTGGGAAACATGGTTTATTTGAGGCTCCTGTCTTACAAAGAATCTACTCTCAAGAAGAGTGGGGTTGAGAAATTGAAGCCACGTTTCTATGGGCCTTTCAGAGTCAATAGGAGAATTAGGGAAGTGTTGTATGATTTGGAACTTTCGGCAAGCAACATAATTCACAGTGTATTTCATGTGTCTCACGTTAAGAAGGCTCTTGGACATAATGTTGTAGCTTCAATAGAGTTGCATCCACTAGATGAGGAAGAAGAGTTGGTTTTGATTCTTGAAGCTATCATTGAATTCAAGGAGTGCTCTTTGAGGAAAAGGGTGATCAAGGAGTACTTGATCAAATTGAAGAACTTACTAGTTGAGGATGCCACTTGGGAGAATGAGGAGATTTTGCTGCATCTAGGCTTGCGATTGCTTGAGGGAAAGAAATCTTGGGGAGGGTGGACTGTAATGTCCCCTTCTCAGTAAGGAGTAATTAGTGGTGTATTGACCTATTTCAGAGACTTATAGGATGATTGGAATGAGAAATTAGGGTTTCCTATTTTCTATGAGGATTCTTCATGGTTTTCAGGGATGTTTTGATTAGAGTTTGGCATAACGAATTATGGATTCCTTTTGTGTTTTTGAGAGCTTGACGGTGGTCTAACATTCATTGTGTTCCAGAGTGATTTAAGAACTTACTATTTTTAGTAAGTTGGTGACAACTGACTGGATTTTGAGGTTTTTTTGGGTTTTTTGAGCTCTCTCACAAGTTTCGAAGAGCATGTCTTTTGGAGATGTTTTCATGACTTACTATTTTTAGTAAGTATCAGTTGAGGGAAAAATTATTTGTGGCAGTCTTGAGCAAAGTTTCAATCTAGTCCAGAATTAGTAACTTCACACTCCAGTTCATATGGTTGATTTGGCAGCAATCAGTGGGCGATTTATAATTGTTTAATTAAATATTATTACTTTATTTTAAAGTTTAATTTTTTTTTTTTACTGAATATTTTGGAGGAATGACTTAGGAAGGAGAATATTATATTATTTATCCTAAGTCACAAGTTTATTTCCCTAAGTTATGGCATAAAAAATGAATAATTTTTATGCCTTGTAATGTCAATGTTATAACATGGCGATTTTCCTTGGGAAAAGTATGACTAGGAAGATGCGAAGTGGGTGCCATAATTGGTGAGGGACATGGAATGAAATAAAGTGAATTTAAAATGAATTTGGATGCCATTTGCATTTGAATTTCAGATGGAGAAATCTATAAATACAAGGGATGGGCTCCTCATTTGGTTATCTTGAAGAAATCATATAGTTTTGCTACCGAAATGGTGAGTGAACTTGAGCTTCAGAGTTGTGGCTCCCTAGTTTAGTCAGTTTCATACTTGAGACATAGTACTTAGCTAAGTGCTGGATTGTTGGTGATGTTTTCAATGTGTATTTTCAGATTTCCAGTGTGTGGCATGGTTTACAGTGTGTGGTGTGGGTTTCAATGTTGTTGGTTTTTGGTGTGGCTGAAGCGAAGAGTTGATCATATCTCCTTGCTTGTGCAATCGATCATTATGGGTATTAGTCCATTGGAAGCATGTTTTGAGGGCGATCCTTCTCCTACTTTGGTGTCACTTTTGATGTGCTTTCTGATTTTTGGTTGGAATCAATTTTCTATTGCTGGTTGTACCATTCTTAAGTTGCCTTGGGTTGTGTATCAGTTGTTTGTGGTGTTTGTGGTGCAAGTTGGGTTCTTGTTACTTCACCTCAGTTATAGATTTCATTTGTTTATGTTTTTGTCTCATTCCAAGTTGTTTTGGGTGAGTTATGAGTATATTAGTGAATTTGGTAATGGTTGCTTTCTGCCTATTATGCGGACAATAGATTGTATTTTCAGTTTAGTGATCAATGGTGTGTTATTTCTATGTGGGTGGGTTTGAGTTTGTTAATTGCGATAAGTTTGGAGATATTCAACAGTATTGGACAACATAATCTCTTTTTTCCTATGCATTATATCTCTTATTTGTAAGGTTGGATAGTAGTACTAACAACCATTTCTGGATTGTAAAGAAAATCCCCACTGAAAAGTGGAAGAGGCTAGCTTGATGCCTACATTTGATCTTTATAATTTTGTCCTCCCATTGAATAAGCGGTTGAGTGATATTTTATTTGTAATGGTCCTCCCGCTGCATAAGCAATAGAGTAATATTTTGTTTGTAATGGTCCTCCCGCTGCATTAGCGGTTGATTTGAGCTTTGTTGTAAGTGTTCAATCCTCCCGTTGAAATATTGTGGTTGAGTGATTCATGCTTTAGTGTGTTTTATTTACTTGGTTGGTTTAGTGTCAAGTTTCCTTGTTTTACCCATTGGAAAGTGGAAGGGGTTGGCTTGCAGGCCGTTATTGTAATAAGCATTTTTTAGAAGTTTGCATCTAACAATCCCTTGCTACCGTATGCTCTCACCCTCCCAGCTTGGGCTCTCAGTGATCAAAAGGTGTAGGGTTCATTTAGGCTGGTTTAGATTTCATTATTCTAACCCTAATAGGTGTTGTTGTGTTTGCAAAATTGTTAAAAAATTAAAAAAATTTGTTGGGGATACTATAGCATATGTCGTAATAGGTATCAAATAAGACCTATATAGGCATTAGTAAGTCCTTTAAGCCTATAGATAGGCATATGCAAGTCCTTTAATGTTTTAAATACTACAAGTAGGCATAAGTAAGTCCTAGAGGCACTTTTGTGCTTAAGTCCTATGGTCATATTGTAAATTCTCTCCTTGTAAATCTTCCACTTATAAAAGCATTGTATTAAGTCCTATGGGAACTATGTAATGAACTTGGGGAGAGGCTAATTTGAGGAGACCGCGGATCCAATATAATTTTTAAGACCTGTAGCATCATTTTTAAAAACACTAGGATTATAAATTATGATAAGATCGCTTTCATGTAGTTCAGAATGCATGATCTTCATGTTGGCATATATTTGTGTCCTTGTTTATCAATGTTAAAGAAAACTTGCGTTACTGGGGTGCTTCATTTTTTCTTTTATGGAAATTGACATGTGATCCCCTATTAACATTAAGGGGGGCATTAGCACATAATGTTATTAGGGATCACATCCTAATAGCATTTATATATATTGTTCTAATATAAGGTTATTAAATCTTATATATTATATGCTTTATAAGCATATCGCATTTGAAATAATTCTAATCTAGTAAATATTAGATTATAAATTATTTATGAATGGGGGTTAGTAAAAATGTGTGACTAGTGAAGCCACCCTTCCTCCTATATTTAAGAAGGTTATCTTTCATTTGAGAGTGGTGTGAATTTGGAGATTTATAGTGAGTTACATCACTATGCACAAGAGGTCTTATTGGTCATGTGGAAGTATTGGAGGAGTATCCTTAGGTTCAAGTCTATTTTATGGTAGACTATATTTGTAAATGTTTTAATAAAATGATGCTTTATGGTTTTTTTTTTACCTAAAAAGGTTTTCCCCATGTATATCTTGTGTAATGTGTACATTTATGCACATATGATTTTCATTTCATTTATTTTATGATCTTGTTTATAATGATTAGTATCCTAAGATCCTAATTTCTAACTATCCCAACTCATTGTATCCAACTCTCCCAAGTGTTTGTAGTTGGGCCTATTGTTTGTTCTCCAATGTAATTGATGGGTTTGGTTTTGATTCCTAGTTTACATGTTTAGGCTAGTGAATCTCATTTTCACCACATTAAAGTATTATGAAATCACTTACAAACATGCATATATCCATTCTATTAAGGCATGAAAAAATATTCTTTTTTATCTACATTAATGAAGTTTCTAGTTTGGTGTACTAGGACATCGAGAAAATCTCTCAAAAGGTAATAAGAAACCATAAAGGCTCAAGAACCACTCATTTGGGAATTGAGAAGTATTGTAATGATAGAAGGGTAGGTGGCAAAAGTGCATTACATGTCAAGCCTTTTGGTCACATTGGAACAACATTAGGAGCTTGTTTGTTTGAGGTACTTAGAGGATGTGTGTAAAGGTATAGGAAAAAATTGAATTTTTTAAGATGAGGAGTACATAGTGGGAAGGAAGGATGCCATAAATTAGAGACCTCAATAAAAATTAGACAAAGTGCATGGGTAAAAGTTACCCCAAAAATCCAGGCTCTAATGGGAGAAGTGGGTGGGGTTGGGGAATCGAAAGCACATGAAAAGGAAAAAGGATCATATGAGGGGTTGAAAAATTTCCAAGCACCTTTGGCGATCCAAGCTCCAAGGAAAGAGAGAATGGGAAAAGGGTTTTCATATGAAACTATAGAGGGGCTAGGGAATATATATGCAAAGATTATGAGTTTCCTCAAAATACATTAGAATTTGAAAGGGAACATGGATAAGAGGCTTATCAGGCTAAGATATGGAGTTTTGAAGGAATTTGGAATCTTTTACACAAAGTACAAAGGTACCAAAACCTCTAATATTTTGGTGGCTAATGAGAATAAAGATATCAAGGTAAGGGATGACAAGGTTCAAGATGAAGTGACATTTGGGTTTGACATTTGTGTAAGTGCACCAAGATGGTGAACAGAAAAGTGACCACATGCAAAAAAAAACCGAAATTTTGCATAACCCATGCATGTTCTGGAAATTCAAAAATGTACTAGGCTTGGTAACATCAAGCCTTGCCAAAAACAATTAAAAAAACAAAAAGTTCTTCAAAACCCGTACGGGTTTTGAGGAACATTATATTTTATAATAAAAAATCAAATTATATTTTATAGTAAAAAATCAAAAGTTCCTCAAAACCCATACTGGTTTTGAGGAACATTATATTTTATAATAAAAAATCAAAAGTTCCTCAAAATCCGTACGGGTTATAAGAACTAGGAACCAAATAGGAAGAGGGGAGAGAGAGAGAGAGAGAGAGAGAGAGAGAGAGAGAGAGAGAGAGAGAGAGTAGGGGAAGAGGGGGTAAGAGAGAGAATAGGGGATAGGATGAGAGGGAGAGAGAGAGAGAGAGAGAGAGAGAGAGAGAGAGAGAGAGAGAGAGAGAGAGAGAGGGTGGGAGGGAGGTTGAGAAAAGGAGAGAGGGAGATTAGGAAAAGGAGAGGGAGAGAGGGAGATTGGGAAAGGAGAGGGGGAGAGGGAGAGAAAGGGAAATTGGGAGAGAGAGAGAGAGAGAGAGAGAGAGAGAGAGAGGAGAGAGAGAGAGAGAGAGAGAGAGAGAGAGAGAGAGAGAGAGAGAGAGAGAGATTAGGAAAAGGAGAGGGGGAGAGGGAGAGGGAGAGAGGGAGATTAGGAGAGAGAGAGAGAGAGAGAGAGAGAGAGAGGAGAGAGAGAGAGAGAGAGATGAGAGAGAGAGGAGAGAGAGAGAGAGAGAGAGAGAGAGGGGGGGGAGATTGAGAAAAGGAGAGAGAGAGGGAGATTGAGAAAAGGAGAGAGGGAGAGAGAGTTAGAGATAGAGAGAGAAGGGGATAGGAAGAGAGGGAGAGAGATAGGGATATAGAGAGAGATAAAATATGATAAGGAGAGGGGGGTGGAGGGAGAGGGAGAGAGAGGGAGATCTAGAAAAGGAGAGGGGGAGAGGGAGAGGGAGAGAGAGGGAGATTGGGAAAAAGAGAGGGAGAGAGAGGGAGATTCAGAAAAGAAGAGAGAGAGAGAGAGGAGAGAGAGAGAGAGAGAGAGAGAGAGAGAGAGAGAGAGAGAGAGAGAGTGGGGGTAAGAGAGAGAATAGGAGATAGGAAGAGAGGGAGAGAATAGGATAAGGAGAGGGGGAGGGAGAGAGAGGGGGAGAGAGAGAGGAGATTGGGAGAGAGGGAGAGGGAGGGTGGAGATGGGGAGTATAGGGGGGAGAGAGAGAGAGAGAGAGAGAGAGAGAGAGAGAGAGAGAGAGAGAGAGAATAGGGTAAGATATGGAGAGGGGGAGGGAGAGGTGGGAGAAGGAGAGTGAGGGGGAGAGAAAGAGAGAGAAGGGGGAGAGGGTGAGAATAGGAGAGAGAGAGAGAGAGAGAGAGAGAGAGAGAGAGAGAGAGAGAGAGAGAGAGAGAGAGAGAGAGAGAGAGAGAGAGAAGGGTGAGAGACTTGATAGAGAGAGAAGTGTGAGGGGGAGAGAGATGAGATAGAACTCAAGGAGGATAATTAGGGCTTAGAATAGACAAATATAGTGATGGGGAAGGAAGATGAGAGAGAGAGGAAAATAAGGGAGACATGCATGTATACAAACATATATACATATATCTATATTAATATATGTATATATAACTATAGATATGCATATATACATACATAAACACATATTATATATGTAAGTCTATACATGTGTAGTAAATGCTAAGTTTACAAGGATACATTATTATATCTTCATAACCCGTACGGGTTTTGTGAAACACAAAATAATGGCTTTAGTTCTACATAACCCGTACGGGTTATGTAGAACTACGAATAGTACTTTTTGGTTTTCAAAACCCGTGCGGGTTATGAAGAACTATGAATAATACTTTTTGTTTTTCAAAACCATTGTGGGTTATGAAGAACTGTGAATAGTACTTTTTGTTTTTCAAAACCCTATGGGTTTTGGCTTGGTAAGAGGGTTGGAAAATGACCCTAAGGCTTGCAAGCCCATTTCCCCCCCCATTTTTGTCCCTTTACACGTTTTTTCATCTTCCAGCATGATTTCTCAACTTCGTCAACATCAGGTTTACAAATGATCAAGTGGGTATCTCTAAAATTACCACCATAATCTCACATGTCTTCTCATTTTTCTAACCGTATAATTTTTTCTATTTTTGGACAACATTAGCATAGTAAACTTTAATTTTCTTTACCAGTGCCTTAATAGTCCTCACAGACATATGTCTACCATGTTTTTAATAAATTTTGATATACTTGACCAAATTCAAAATAAATTAAATATTATTGTTCTACACTAGATTCTATACACTTTAAAAAAATTAATTCATTTTCGATTATTTCGATGCAAGTTATGCCCAGCGCACGAACAGGTACCAAATTTTCAGGATGCGGTCACTTTAAAAAATCATAAAAAAAAAAATACTCAACAGAAAATTAAAAAAAAATACAGAACTTCTAGATATCACTCTTACCTATCATCCTACAAAAGGGTTTTGCAAACTAGTAAATATAACTATATATTTTGTGCAGTGCACGAAAATAGCTATGTTATATTTTTATGAAAAAATCAGGAACAATTTTTTGTGCGTGAAAGGTTTGACCCTCTTAATCTTATCCAATTTTAAAAAACATTAGTAGTTTAGAAACTAGATTCAGAGCACTACAATTCTTATTCTTTTCTCAACTCCTAGTTTTTAGTGCATGACCTTCAAATATCTCTTTCAAGTTCAGGTTTATCTATTTTCAGAAAAAAAGTGGCCACTTATACCCCCCTTTTTGTTTACCATCTTGGTGCACTTACCTATTTTATGAGAACTTGAAATTCTAGGTTGAAGTAGAAGAATAAAAAGAATATGGATTTTAGGGTGTCATGGTGTAATGTTGGAAAATGGGTATTCACTAGTTCATCTATGTAAACAAAGAATGAGCCTATTTCATCTTTTGTTAAATTAAAGAGGGTAGAAATCAATAGATTCAATCCCAAATGTTTGTATGCTAATTGATTTTTGTTTTTCTCTTTATTTGAGTTGAAAATGAGCTATAGAAAGATGTGAATCGAATACAAGATCAAGGGTTAACATTGTGAAATTGATAAGAATCAACATGCTCAAACAATTTCAGATCTGATACATAAAAATGAATACAAATATGGAATTAGGAAGCTAAGAGAAACTTGTATTTCAAATCTGGGTTTGAAACCACTTGACATAGGTGTGTGGGGTGAGCTTGTCCTCAAAGTGTTGGATGCAAACAATAGGTACCTTTCTAGGACAAGGATGTTTCTTAGAGCCATTCCATATTTTTTTGCTACAAAATTGTCAAACATAGGTGTATAGGGCAACCTTGTCCTCTAGGAAAGTCAAACCTAATTGTCTATGTTTTCTCTTCCCGAATTTGTAATTGTGTCTTTAAGTCCTGCCACTTGCACATGCAAAAGAGGATAAAGGTGTTGTGGATGGGAGTCTCAATTAACCCTTGAACTGAATTGAAATTGAATTGAAAGTGTTGAACTAAGATGTTGAATATGATACCCTAAGCTTGCTGAAGTTGATGACGCGATGCTCTTTGAATGTGATCACAAGTGTTGATGTAATAACATTGGCAAGACATAAATTAATCAATCATAAGCACATGCTCTCTATGTTATCATATGTATGCCTTAACCTTCTAGTATGATAACTTCCATCTCAAGGGCAACAATATGGATCTGATTGCTCTTGGTATGCTTCTCATGGATCTTGTGTCTCATCCTTGTAGAAGGTGATAACTCAATGATGAACAGTAAGTACCAAATCGGTACTGAGAGGGGGGGTGAATCAATACAGTCAAAAACACTTGACTAAAACCAGTTAGACAACAAACACTACAAATGACTGACAAATAGTAACACCGGTCTGAAATAGAGTACAACCAGTAAAGCTAAGAATGACTATGACAAACATTAACCAGTTAATCACTTAGCTTTCCACTCAACTTAATACTACACTTCCATTTCACCCTTATACATGAGCAGGTAATCTATCATCAGAAATATAATAACAACTAGTTCAACATGATTTACCTTCAGACACAAATTAGTTAAACCATCACATGAAAAACACCACACACGACACATGGATTTTTCATGTGGAAACCCAACTGTGAAAAACCACGGTGGGGATGAATACCCACAAGCTATTTTTGAACTCTTTAGAAGTCTGCTTTGTTAGGAGCCTAGTCCGGTTAAAGACTGTTACAACAGGTTCTATTAGGAACCAATCCTGTTAGGGATCACCCAGTTAAGGGATGGCTAGAATACCCAGTTAAGGGTTAAACCTTGTCAGAGGTTACCTTGTTAGAGGATTTTATGAGCTCAATCACTTTGAGTCACCCTGTTAAAGGATTTACATCAAGCTGGTTAAAGCTACCCAGTTAAGGGATTTTCCAACTGTTGAAGTGGTTAAAGATCAACAGGTATTACAATGATCTGGTGATATCACTCAATGCCAATGCAAATCTGCTTTAGTTCTTTCCTTTTGCACACACACTATGCAGGCATCAATCCTCTTATCTGGTCTAGCAAGAATCATGTATTTCTGCACTTGAATACACACACATCATTTGCCAACAACCTCAATATGAAAAACAACATCGACCTTATAGGAAACAGATAGGTCAACAACACAAACCCTAAACCCTTAACATTTAGGTTAAGCAATTTGATCAATTCAATCCTGATCATTGAACACTTTGCATTTGAATACAACAGTCTTGAACAGATCTCAAGATATTCTCCATTGTTCATTCTTCACCGCTTCATGGAGGCAATAACCCATCACGCATTCTCCACCATTTATAGGGACTTCACACATTCTTGAGGTAGATAGGATCAATCTCCTTCATGCAAGATCCTTCATGCGTACAAGGCTGAAGTGGAAACACGATCTGATCTCTATTACAATTCTAACTCATCACACGATGTCAACCGGTAGTCCTACCATATTCCATGTACCGGTTCTCATTTTAGCATACCAGTTCAATTGGACAAACATGCCGCTTTACCTGTTGCTCATATACCGGTTTACAATACCATACTGGTTCTCTTTGCTAGCTGCTTAACCGGTAGTTTCTTGACCGGTTCACTCTTCAGCATATTGACATCAATAACAATAACCGATTCACTCTTCAGCGTATTGCCGGTTCACTCTCCATCATATTGACATCAATGACAACATACAATATCATAATGTCATCATATTCTTGCACATATGCCAACAATCTCCCCCTTTGGCATTGATGGCAATATACACAAATATCTCTCTTTCTGCATCACATCTTCTCCCCTAATACTGTAGATATCTTCTCTACTTCACATCTTCTCCCCCTTTGACAACAATGCCAAAGTGGAGGCACAAGTTTTCTTGTTCCACTATGCTGCTCCCCCTGACGAGTAGCATCCTTCAACACATCAATCCCAAAAAAATATTGGACACTGCAATTTATGACTGATGTGAAGCACATACCTCTAGTTTATCTCTTGAAGGGGCAGCACCCCTAATTCACCTCTCAAATAGGTAAATGAAGCCTTTGGTAGAGGCTTGGTGAATATATCTGCTAACTGCTCCTTACTGGAAACATTTTCAATACCACCTCCTTGTTCTGAACCTTCTCCCTTAAGAAATGATACTTGAGCTCAAAGTGCTTGGTTCTAGCATGCAAAACTGGGTTCTTGGAGATGTTAATTGCACTTGTATTATCACAAAATATGCTTACTGGTTCAGATACAGGAACTTTGAAGCCATTCAATACATGCTTCATCCAAATAGTTTGGGTGCAGTTCATAAAAGCTGCAACATATTCCGCTTCTGCTGTAAGCTGAGAGATACAACTCTGCTTTTTACTCATCCATGAGACCAGTTTACCACCGAGAAAAAATGCACCACCAGTTGTGCTCTTCCGGTCATCTACATTACTAGCCCAATCAGAATCTATGAACACTTTCAAGTTGAAATCACTATTGTATGGATACCATAACCCATAGTCAATAGTCCCCTTCAGATATCTAAGAATCCGCTTGACTTCTACCAAGTGGGATTCTCTTGGGCTTTGCTGAAATTGAGTGGTAATACCCACTGCATGTGCAATGTTTGGTCTTCTATGCACTACATAATGCAACTTACCAATCATTGATCGGTTATCCTTCTTATTTACCAATGTTGAGTCATCCTCTTTTGATAATTTACAACCGGTCACCATTTGTGTACCAACTGGTTTACTGTCTTCCATGCCAAAGGCTTCAACACCTCTTTGACATACTTGGATAAAGTAATAAAGATTCCATCTTTCATTTGTTGAATCTATAGTCCAATGAAGAACTTAATTTCCCCTATGAGTGACATCTCAAACTCCTTTTTCATCTCATCTCCAAAATCATGACTCATCTTGTCATCTCCTCCAAAGATGATGTCATCAACAAATACTTCATAGATCAGAATTTGATCTCCTTCTAATTTCAAGTAGATATTGCTATCTTCACTTGTTCTTTCAAATCTAATCTTCACAAGATGGGAATGCAAGCGTTCATACCATGCTCTTGGTGCCTACTTTAGTCCATACAAGGCTTTATGTAGCCTACACATCATGTCACTGTCTTCTGATAGGGCAAACCCATCTGGTTGCTCTATATACACCTCCTCTTCAAGTATTCCATTTAGGAATGCAGATTTTACATCCATTTGGTATACCTTGAATCCTTTAAAAGCTGCATATGCAAGAAGCATACACACTCCTTCCAATCTTGCTACTAGAGCAAAAGTTTCTCCATAGTCTTCTCCTTCTTCTTGGGCATATCCTTTACACACTAGTCTGGCTTTGTTCCTTACCACTGTGCCATCCTTATTTAGCTTGTTTCTAAAAACCCATTTGGTTCCAATGACATTTTTATGCTCTGATCTGAGTACCAAAGACCACGTACCATTCTTTTCTATCTGGTCAAGTTCCTCCTCCATTGCCTTGATCCAGTCTTCATCTTTATGTGCCTCTTTGAATGATTTAGGCTCAAATTTAGAGATCATACATGAGCTTTCTCTAACCTTTCTTCTTGTAAGAACTCCTGCATCTTTGTCTCCTATGATGTGCTTTGGATCATGATTGAGTTTGACATACCTAGGTATGTTCTTAAAAGATTCCTTTTGCTTTTCTTTTTCATCCTCATCTTCATCAGCATCAGCATCCAGCGGTGTAGGAGCACAATCACTAGTACTGGGTTGATTTGCAACCGGTTCCCAGAAGGTTACTACCAGTTCATCTCCTACTTGCTCACTACCGATTTCCTTAGGTTTCCCAAAGTTTTCATCAACTCTAATATTGATGCTTTCAACAATTCTCCGAGTCCTATTGTTGAAACATTTGAGAGCTTTACTCTTGGTGGAATATCCTAGGAATATTCCTTCATCACATTTTGCATCAAACTTGCTTTGATGTTCACTCCTCTTGATATAACAATTGCTACCAAAGATTCTAAAGTAGCTTACCACTGGTGTCTTACCGGTCCAGTACTCATAAGGATTCTTATCCTTTCCCATTTTGATGAGTACTCGGTTCATTGTGTAGACTGCAGTGCTCACCGCTTCTCTCCAAAAGGTGTGAGAAACTTTTCCTTGGATCAACATGGTTCTAGCTGCTTCAACCACGGTCCGGTTGTTTCTCTCTGCTAAGCCATTCTGCTGTGGAGTCTGAGGGGAAGACAGTTGCCTCTTGATGCCATTCTCTTCACAATATTTGTTGAATTCACCAGAAGTGAATCCCCCTCCTTGATCAGTTCTAAGGCATTTGATTCTTCTACCACTTTCCCTTTCTACTAGTGCTCTGAAAGATTTGAACTTTCCAAAGGCTTCAGACTTGTCCTTCAAGAATGTGACCCACATCATTCTTGAGCAATCATCTGTAAGAATCATAAAATACCTATCTCCCTGCACACTCCTAGTTTTCATAGGACCACACAAATCAGTATGCACAAGATCAAGTAAGTTGTTTGTAGTGAAAGATTTACCTTTGAAGGTTGAGGAAGACATTTTCCCCAGTTGACATTCTCTGTACAAAGGATTTTCCGGTTTGCTCAACATCGGCAGTCCTCTAACTGCCTTGATCTTATTGGCCTTTATTATGTTATCAAAGTTTACATGGCTAAGTCTCCTATGCCATATCCAACTATCATCAAACTTAGCCATAAGACATGTACTTATATTTGCATTTAGCTGAAATAAGTTACCTTTGGTCTGCATACCAGTGGCCATCAATTCACCATTCTTTCCTTTGATTCTGCACACTCCATTTTTGAATTTCAGAGTGAGTCCACTATCATTCAGCTGGGCAACACTCAATAAATTATGTCTGAGACCTTCCACCCAATACACATTGTCAGCACTGCTCTTTCCATTCAGAGAGATGGACCCTCTTCCTTTGACCATACATGGTGCATCATTACCAAAGCGAACCACACCACCATCATATACTTCTAAAGATAGAAACTTGCTCTGGTCACCAGTTGTATGGTGAGAACATCCACTATCAATAATCCACTCATTGGAATTATCAAAGTGGGAGACAAGAGCCTTCTTGTCTGACATATCTTCCTTTACTGCAACAAACACAATATCTCCATTTTCTTCATCTTCCGATTCCTCATCTATGACACCTTCATCAACTGCTACAAAATAGTTTCTCCGGTTTCCTCCTTTGAATTTCTTGAACCTTTTCGGTTTGTCCTTGTTGTCACCATTAGGATTATAGCAATATGTCGTATCCAGTTGCAAGAAAAACATTTCAAAGGGAGCTTACCTCTGTATTTATTGGTTCCCTTAGGAAGTCTCTTGGCAAGAAGAGCTTCAAATTCCATTAGAATCTCCTCATCATCCATTTCTCTGCTCTGTCTTGGTTCACCACTGGTGCTTGCTTCTTTTCCTTTTTTGGATAGTGCATCAGAAGCTCTAAAAGTTGATTCAGTCTTTTGAACACTGCCATCAAAACTATTTAGCTCATAGGCTATTAATTTTGCAATGATGGAGTCTAGGGATACCTTAGTCTTGTCTATTGATCTCAACTTCTGAATAGCAGCAACCCTTATTGCATAGACCAGTAATAAGGACCTCAGGACTTTACTAATAACAGTAGAGTCTTCCATTTTTCCTCCCGCACTCTTGATGTCTCCAACAATAGTCTTGATTCTTATTCCATATTGTTGACTGGTCTCACCTTCAACCATCCACATGTCTTCAAACTTCCCTGTAAAGCTTTCTTCCTTAGCTTGTTTTACATGCTCATCACTTCCATAGATATTCTCAAGAGTATCCCATACTTCTTTGGGATTATCTTTATCCTGGACATCAATAAACTCAATGTCAGATAAGCTGCTGATTAGGGCTTCCATGACTTGCCCATTCTCCTATATCTCTCTCTTTTGATCATCGGTGAGGGTACCGATATGAATAAAAAAAGCATTCTCAACATAGCTCTAGTGTTGAGCACCCATGCTTCTGATGTATATCTTCATTCTGTCCTTCCATATTTTAAAGTTATCTCTGTTGAACTTTGGACCTTCCCTCTTCATCATTACAATAGGATCTTTCCCTCAAGCGGTTAAGCTTACAACATAGAGGACCTGGAGGACACTCTGATACCAATTGATAACTCAATGATGAACAGTAAGTACCAAACCGGTACTGAGTGGGGGGGGTGAATCAGTACAGTCAAAAACACTTTACTAAAACCAGTTAGACAACAAACATTGCAAATGACTGACAAACAGTAACACTGGTAAAGCTAAGAATGGCTGTGACAAGCATTAATCGGTTAATCACTTAGCTTTCCACTCAACTTAATACTACACTTCCATTTCACCCTTATGCATGAGCAGGTAATCTATCATCAGAAATATAATAATAGCTAGTTCAACATGATTTACCTTTAGACACAAATTACTTAAACCATCACATGAAAAACACCACACATGACACACATATTTTTCACGTGGAAACCCAACTAGGAAAAACCACGGTGGGGATGAATACCCACAAGCTATTTTTGAACTCTTTAGAAGTCCAGTCTATTAGGAGCCTAGTTCGGTTAAAGACTGTTACAACAGGTTCTGTTAGGAACCGATCCTGTTAGGGATTACCCGGTTAAGGGATGGCTAGAATACCCGGTTAAGGGTTAAACCTTGTCAGAGGTTACCTTGTTAGAGGATTTTATGAACTCAATCACTTTGAGTCACCCTGTTAAAAGATTTATAACAAGCTGGTTAAAGCTACCCGATTAAGGGATTTTCCAACTATTGAAGTGGTTAAAGATCAACATGTATTACAATAATCTGGTGATAGCACTCAATGCCAATGTAGATCCACTTTAGTTCTTTCCTTTTGCACACACACTATGCAGGCATCAATCCTCTTATCTGGTCTGGCAAGAATCATGTATCTCTGCACTTGGATACACACACACCATTTGCCAACAGCCTCAGTATGAAACACAACATTGACCTTATAGGGAGCAGATAGGTCAGCAACATAGACCCTAAACCCTAAACATTTAGGTTAAGCAATTTGATCGGTTCAATCCTGATCATTGAACACTTTGCATTTGAATACAACGGTCTTGAACAGATCTCAAGACATTCTCCATTGTTCGTTCTTCACCGCTTCATGGAGGCAATAACCCATCACACATTCTCCACCATTTACAGGGACTTCGCACATTCCCGAGGTAGATAGGATCAATCTCCTTCATGCAAGATCCTTCACGCACACAAGGCTAACATGGCAACATGATCTGATCTCTATTACAATGCTAAATCATCGCAGGGTCTGATCTCTATTACAATGCTAACTCATCACATGATGTCAACTGGTAGTCCTACCACATTCCATGTACCCGTTCTCATTTCAGCATACCGGTTCACTTGGACAAACATACCACTTTACCTGTTGCTCATATACCGGTTTACAATACCATACCGGTTCTTTTTGCCAGCTGCTTAACCGATAGTTGCCTGACCGGTTCACTCTTCAGCATATTGACATCAATAACAATAACCGGTTCACTCTTCAGCATATTGACATCAATAACAATAATCGGTTCACTCTTCAACATATTGCCGGTTCACTCTCCTTCATATTGACATCAATGACAACATACCGTATCATCATGTCATCATATTCTTGCACATATGCCAACATAAGGGACATGGTTTTTCTCCTTACCCATATGGCCAGTCCTTTTCTTTGCACCCTTCTCATCAACATTCGACAAATAAACCTAGTAATGGAGAGTTTCCTTGGTTGTCTCTTATAATCTTTTCTACTCTTTCTAATCCTATCATTGTAGATAAATGCAAATAATTGAATGAAGAAGTTATTTCTTGATGAGAGCCTATTCTTGAAGATGAGGACGTCTTGACTAATTGGTGCGATCCATTTGAAAATGATCTCCCTCCTCGTAAATTATTTCTAGCTACAATAAAATGATTCATTTTATTGTGTTCACTTTATATAGGTTTTGTAAGGTGTGATGCCATTCCACCTACCATGTTTGTGAAATAGTGCAACTTTGTATATAATAATTTAATATTTAAGTTCACTGTTCATTCATTCTTATTCAACAAAATAAATTGAGTGATCAATATTCTATAACAACAAAAAAACAATACTAGACTTTTTTTTCTTTTCTTACTATTAGTATAATTAATTTTTCCCTTTCTTTATGTTATTGTAGTTTAACTTCCTCTTTATCTCTGCAACCTTTAAAAGAACAAACCATTGTTTGGGTATTCCACCTTGCATTCACTTAAACTAATTTTATTAAGAAAAAGTAAGCTCCTCTTTATCTCCATGATCTCCTCAATTTCCTCAAGAAAAACTAAGCTCTTCTTCATCTCCACGATCTTCTCAACAAGAAGATATTGTTGAGCACTCTATCGCCTCTTCACATTTACAACCTTTTGAATAAAAAACCTTCAATTTTTTTTACACAATCTATTAAAGAATTTACAATATTTTCCACTTGAAATGATTAAAAAAATTAATGAGAAAAAAAAAACTTAAAAACAAAATTTTAAATTTGAATTTACAAATTTAAGATTATTTTTAAAATAACAAATAAATAAAACAAAAATCATAAATTATCTCTTAAATATAAATTAAATAAAATAATATTAAAATTAAATTATTTTATACATTAATCATTGCACTCAAAATAATTGACAATTGAATAGACTCTACTAGGGGAAGGGTACCAATAGCGGACATAGTTCCAATAGTGGATAACTTTTTTTCAACCCACCCCCCATTACTAAATTTTAAAGGAGCCCCAAAAATGATAATGAAAAGTTCATTAATAAATATCACATGTATCAATAGTGGATAATTTTTAACCCTTTTTGACCACTTGTGGCCCATTTGTGCACCACTACTAGGACATTTGTGCATAACTACTTGGGCATTTCTCCACTACTACTGGGAATTTTGTGTTATCTACTATTAGTGCAAAGGTGATTATGTATCGGACGACACTTTTAAATGACCACTTTTTGACCTTAACGAATTCCACAACGTACATCATTACTACCCAAAAGCCAGATCCTTGGTTATAAACAGTTAAGTCGTATACAAAAACAACAATAACAACAACAAAAAATTGAAATCCGATCTAGATTGAAAAGTTAGCTATGTACCTTCCTCTATTTCTTTAGTTAAGTAATTACTAATTTAAAAAATCATAACTATGAATCTTTATTATTTCCTTCATCAATTATTCGGTGGCCAAATTAAACCAAGATATTTTCTCATGTCTTCATCAAAGGCCACTTTATAGAAGTCTCCGGCTAAGGCAAATGCACAGCAAATGGCCAGTCAATGAATGGGCTAGCCTTTTTCCCATTTTCTTTCTCGTCTCCTGCCATTTTTGACCTGCAAAACTTCCCAGCTCTTTCCTACATTGAAGAAATAGGGGAAAGGACCCAGTAGTTGTGCACCCTATCTTTGCGCTTCTCAAAATCTTACTTGGAAATTTCAAATCACTTCGATTTTTTTACAACAGCTTACTTGGCAAGTCTCTTGGTTATAACTAAGGTTTCAGTGCCACATCATCAAATATGATGCCACATCAGCATGCTTTTTGCCAAGGTGTCCAAAACAGCCCCCCCAAAAATTGAGACCAATAGGCGTGCAAAAGAGACCCCAATAGTTGTGCAGCTGACATGGCATCACCTGATTGGTTACTTTTTACAATATTAGTACATTTCTTAACAACTATTGGTACATTTCCTAACAAGTGTTGGTACATTTCCTAACAAAAATTGATATTTTTTGTTTCAAACAATACGTTTTATTTGTTCAATTTTTGGAATAAAAGGTATCAACAACCCTCACAACAATTGGTACATGCTCAACTATTGGATCCTTTCCCTTAGCTGCGATGTAATTCTATCGTTTTCAGCAATGACACGTATTGATATTTTGTGATAAAAAGTCAGACTTTATCGTCCTTCATGGGTCATTTCATGAAAAAAGCAATCCTGCATCGTCCTTTCTTGTCTATTAATTTCTGACATACATCATGGAAAATTTGAACTTGCCAACAGCTTTCCAGGCTGTCAATTTTGTCTTGTGAAACTTCCTAGCTCTTTCCTACATTGTGGAAAGTGGAAACAACGGTGGGTTTTAATTCCATCATTTTCAACCATGGCTTACATTGACATTTCGTGGAAAAATGCCTTCAATGAACATAAATTACAAAGACAAAAGGTAGATGAGCCCAGTGAGTGATCTTGTTTACAGAGAAAGAAGAAGCAGCAATTTTTAACCAATGTATGGTCCCGCGTTTACTGATTGACAGCTATATTTTTCCCATTTCTTGTTCAACTCTAAGAATAATAGCCAGCCAATGAATGGACCAGTCTTTGTCGTTCTTCCTTGTCACTTGCCCTGCTTTCCAGGCTACCATTTTTGACCCGCGAGACAGCTGTAGTGCAATTCCACCTTCCTCGGTAATGGCCCACATTCACTTTTCATGGAAAGATGCCCTCGATGAACTTAAATTGCAAAGGTAAAAGCCAGGCAAGCCCAGTGAGCGATCTTGTCTCTAAAGCAGCAACTTGTAATTTTCCTTCTCCTCTCTATTATTTTATCACTGCTAGTAATGGGCAAGTTTTCCAAGTTTTCTTTTCCTTCATGTTGTTGCTCCTGCAGTTGCTTCTCATCCTCTTCATCTGCTCAGGAAGTAAGCAACGTTGGAGATATTAAATGTATGGGGATGCCGTCAGTTGAGGGAACTTCCTTCCAAATTTGGGGAACTCAGAAACCTAAGAGAGTTGTGGCTATCCGATTGCAATGAATTGAAAGAGTTGACTTTAGACTTTGGAAGACTCTACAATTTGCAAGAGTTGTGCCTAGAGGAATGCCCTAAACTGAAACAGTTGCCTTTAGAGTAGTACACACATGGCCCATAAAGAAGATGAAGGTAGGTTGGTGGAAAATTAATAATGTTATAAATGCAATACACACTTTGACATGATGTTAATAAATAAACAATTGTGTGGTGTTTGGTCTTTGAGACATTAATTTTATCAAATTTCCATCAATTTGTTAATTTTTCATCTCTTAACACTCTCTCATCCTAATGATGGATCACAGAGAGTGATCCGAAATGTCGATGCAAAAAAGATAGACACGGTCAAATCCAGAAGCAACTTCATGCTTTGACACATTGCTTAATAAAATTGGAAAGAGAGGAATGCAAAAGTAAAAAAAAAAACATTTTTATTTAACTAAAATGAATGGACTCAACAATCTTATTTAATGATAGAAAAAGAAGAAGTAATATTAGATTTGTTTTTTGGTATTTAATGATAGTAAGAAGTAGCATTGACATCTAGCTTCCTTTGTTTCAGATTTTGTAGTCTCTTATGAATTTGAACTTCATAATCTCCTAGAAGGAATTGTGCCTTAAGTCTGATCTTCATATTTGTCAAAGTTGTCTTTTCTTGCATTTTAGAGTTTTTGTGTGATTTCAAGTTATTTTATGTTCTAATAAGGTGGAAGAAATCCTATGAATCTTTTTGAAGCCATAGTTTGGTTGTCCGCACTTTTGTTGTGCTCAGGATCCAAAAATTGTCATTATCCTGAAATGTTGTCAAAATGTCAATTTTTGGTTTGTACTAGGTGGATTCCTAGAAACTTGCTAGAATGTTGGGAAATAGTTTAAATCCATTGTGGGATTCCATTTGAGTTTTTTTTCAAGCCTTGAGAGCCTTGGAGTGTTTTTGTGCACTCATAGGTAAAAGTATTAAAAAATTGGTCATGACAACTTTTACATTTTTAGGCAAAAGTTGTCCATGAAGGAAATGGCATTGAAAGTTGGTTGAAACCAAATTAAAATGGTGTATAAAACCTTATAATAAACTCCAATAATAGGTTAATATACTTTTGATTTGCATTCAATTCATTTGCCAAGCGTTTCTTATGCTTTTTCTCTTGTTTGGACTATTTTTTCTTTGAATTTCTGATTTTGTATGACCTGTACAGTCTAGTAAGGTGCTCATATTAGCATAGAAAGTTATTAATTTGTTTTATCTTTCCAACAAGTATAATATCAAGGTCTGAAGTGCTTTGGATCAAAAGTTATCACTATTTTTGTAAAAGTTGCTCACAAACCCTTGAAACTTAGGGTTTTGATTGTAAAAATGCATTTTACCTGAGCATCCATGAATGGAAAAAGTTGAAATCCATTTGATGGCTTGGGTAGGCTCTGTAAATAGTTTTAGAGTAGGTGTTTTGTGTTTTTTTAGGCCACAAGGAGGAGAATGGGTGAGATGAATAACACACAAGCTCGTAGCTAGTGTGTGAAGGCAAAAGAGATTGCTCATTTTTAGAGCCATGGAGAAGTGATACCCCAGCAATGCATAGTGTTTTGGAAAGGTATATGGATATAATAAAAGAATCCAATATTGTTTGGGTTGGTGATTTTGATTGGTGAAGAGTTTGGAGCACATCTTCCAAAACTGCCTGGAAGCCCTAAACCCCTTAAAAATAGCTATTTTTCAGTTACGACATATGTAAGTCCTTTAATTTTTTAAATACTACAAGTAGGCATTAGTAAGTCCTAGAGGAACTTTTGTGCTTGAAGTCCTATGGTCATATTGTAAATTATCTCCTTGTAAATCTTCCACTTGTAAAAGCATTGTATTAAGTCCTACGGGAACTATGTAATGAACTTGGGGAGAGGATAATTTGAGGAGACCAGGGATCCAATATAATTTTTAAGACCTTGTAGCATCATTTTTAAAAACACTAGGATTATAAATTATGATAAGATGACTTTCATGCAGTTCAGAATGCATGATCTTCATGTTGGCATATATTTGTGTCCTTGTTTATCAATGTTAAAGAAGACCTGCGTTACTAGGGTGCTTCATTTTTTTTTTTAATGGAAATTGACATGTGATCCCCTATTAACTTTAAGGGGGGCATTAGAACATAATGTTATTAGGGGTCACATCCTAATAGCATTCATATATAATGTTCTAATATAAGGTTATTAAATCTTATATATTATATGCTTTATAAGCATATCACATTTGAAATAATTCTAATCTAGTAAATATTAGATTTTTAATTATTTATGAATGGGGGTTAGTGAAAATGTGTGACTAGTGAAGCCACCCCTCCTCCTATATTTAAGGAGGTTATCTTTCATTTGCGAGTGGTGTGAATTTGGAGATTTATAGTGAGTTACATCACTATGCACAAGAGGTCTTATTGGTCATGTGGAAGTATTGGAGGAGTATGCTCAAGTTCACATCTATTTTATGGTAGACTATATTTGTAAGTGTTTTAATAAAATGATGCTTTATGGAGTTTTTTTACCTGAAAGGGTTTTCCCCATGTATATCTTGTGTAATGTGTACATTTATGTACATATGATTTTGATTTCATTTATTTTATGATCTTGTTTATAATGATTAGTATCCTAAGATCCTAATTTCTAACTATCCCAACTCATTGTATCCAACTCTCCCAAGTGTTTGTAGTTGGGCCTATTGTTTTTTCTCCAATGTAATTGATGGGTTTGGGTTTGATTCCTAGTTTTCATGTTTAGGCTAGTGAATCTCATTTTCACCACGTTAAAGTATTATAAAATCACTTACAAACATGCATATATCCATTCTATTAAGGCATGAAAAAATATTCTTTTTTATCTACATTAATGAAGTTTCTAGTTTGGTGTGCTAGGACATCGAGAAAATCTTTCAAAAGGTAATAAGAAACCATAAAGGGTCAAGAAACACTCGTTTGGGAATTGAGAAGTAATGTAATGATAGAAGGGTAGGTGGCAAAAGTGCATTACATGTCAAGCCTTTTGGTCACATTGGAACAATATTAGGAGCTTGTTTGTTTGAGGTACTTAGAGGATATGTGTAAAGGTATAGGAAAAAATTGAATTTTTTAAGATGAGGAGTACATAGTGGGAAGGAAGGATACCATAAATTAGAGACCTCAATAAAAATCAGACAAAGTGCATGGGTACAAGTTACCCCAAAAATCCAGACTCTAATGAGAGAAGTGGGTGGGGTTGGGGAATCAAAAGCACATCAAAAGGAAAAAGGATCATATGAGGGGCTGAAAATTTTCCAAGGACCTTTGGTGATCCAAGTTCCAAGGAAAGAGAGAATGGGAAAAGGGTTTTCATATGAAACTATAGAAGGGCTAGGGAATAGATGCAAAGATTATGAGTTTCCTCAAAATACATTAGGATTTGAAAGGGAACATGGTTAAGAGGCTTATCAGGCTAAGATATGGAGTTTTGAAGGAATTTGGAATCTTTTACACAAAGTACAAAGGTACCAAAACCTCTAATATTTTTGCGCCTAACGAGAATACAGATATCAAGGTAAGGGATGACAAGGTTCAAGATGAAGTGACATTTGGGTTTGACATTTTATGAGAACTTGAAAGTCTGGGTTGAAGTAGAAGAATAAAAAGAAGATGGAATTTAGGGTGTCATGGTGTCATGTTGGAAAATAGGTATTCACTAGTTCATCTATGTAAACAAAGAATGAGGGTGGCTGCAAGAAGTTGAGTCCCACTTTTGGGCAAAAAGTGGAAGTGTTTTCTCTATTTTTCAAATTTTCCGTCGAGTGATGTCAAAATTTGATGCACTTAGAGATTGAATCTCAAAAAACTTCAATAATAGAAAATGTAGTGCTTGGATTCTACTTTTCAAATATGTAATTTATTTTAATACCCACATGCTAGAAATCCCTTTTTAGTAGGCATGTTTAAAAACCAGTTTTTCAAAATGCCTGTTTCAGGACCATACCACATATGTGTATGACCACCCTTTTTTGATGCAAATATATGAATTTTTGCAAATCCTTCTGGGAAATGATACCTAAGACACCAAATATTGATGAGAATATTTTTTCTTATTTTTTTATTGAATATATTTTTTTTTATTAATTTTTAACCGACAATAAAGTATATTTTCAAAACATCGAGTGTACGACCACCATAATTTGATGAAATTTCATATTTTTCAAAAAAAAATTTAACATTCAAAAGAATTTTATGTAGATTGATGTCATATAATTTATTTTTCTAAAATCCTAAAAACAAAAAAGTTATTAAAATTTTAGTGAACCTTGGTATTTTAGGTTTAGGTTCCACTTTTGATTAATAAATAATACAAAAATAGTAAAAATAATCTTATCACTATGAAAGTTACATTTATGAAATCAGGATGCTGAAAACTCTAATGGGTTTTCGTTTTGTTAAAAAATTCAATCAGAAAGGCCCTCAAATAATTAGGCCAAGGTAGAAATCTGATGTCGTTTTACCTCAGTCATTTTTTTGGAGGTCCAAGCATAGGCTTGGTGGGACCAAGCCTATCCCAAAGCAAAAAACAATGCTAAGGGTTGTTTCCCGCCTCTAATTTTAACAAACAGGTGCTCGTTTTTAAAATTCAAAAAACGGGCGCCCATTTCGCGTTGTACTATTGAAAGCGAAACAGGTGCCCTTTTTTAAAATGGGCACCCGATTATAAAAACGTGCACCCATTTCATTAAATACCGGGTGCCCATTTTTGAAAAGATTCGTTGGGCCAAAATCTAGCCCACAGCACAAATCCCAATGATTGAATGATTTTTCAATCATTGCCTGACAGGTACAATCTGCAAAGAGAATGTTTTGATTAATCATTCTCTTTGTTTGTCTTATTGTCGATTTGGTAAGGAGATCGATTCGAATTCAAATTTTGGTGTAGGCATGGGATCAAATCAACGTAGGAAGAGGCAAATGAAGGTTCTGACAACTGAGGAGATTGCAGCAAATAGGGAGAAGGAGGCAATGCATCAACGAGAGAGAAGATCAAGAATGAGATAAGGAGCTTCAAGTTCCACAATCATTTCAGAAGAGGAGAACATCAATGAGACCATAAATGTTGACGAAGGAAACACAATAGAACCATTTAATTCAAGTGCATCTTCTAATCCATTATTGGATACATGTATGTCTTCGCAACCCTATGTTTTTTCTCATGAAGAAATTGGTGATTTAGTAGAAGCGGGTTACTTATTAAATGAAATTCTAATTGAAAGTCAAACCCCAAATGAAATTAGAACTCAAGTTGAAACTGAAATTGAAATCCAAATTGAAACTCCAAATGAAACTAGATCTCAACTTGAAACTGAAATTGAAACCGAATTTGAAACTCCAAATGAAATTGAAAATCCACCTGCAACTAAAACCAATAATGTGTATGTAGACATGGAAACACCAATTGAAAATGAAACATGTTTGAATGATAATCAAATGAATGAAAATTTTGAAATTAAAAGTGATGTACTAGACAACCTTCCTGGCTTGGTTTCATGGAGACAGATTAGGACACATGCATATAGATTGTTTAGACATTTTTTTTATAATAAGAAATTTGGGTTTCAATGTCAATTAATAGTACAACTAATTAAAATAAGTAAAATGTGAAAAGTGATGAAGAAGTTAGGCTTTTATGTCAAACCCAAGAAGAAGGATGAGTCTTTAAAACAAGTTGTAATGACTGTTGCTAGCACCTTTGATACAATTGGAAAGAAAAGTTAGTCTACAGATAAAAATGTGGCACGATGGGCAATAACAACAACTTTAGTAAGCCAAACAACTTCTAATAAAAGAATGATGAGTAACATAAGTGGATATCTTAATATTCATCGCAAAAATTTGTCAAGAGCTGTAAAAAGAAGAGTTAATTTTGAAAGTGATCCGACAAACAAATTGTGGACTTTTAGTGGTAGACTACCAAGGTTTGATATGAAACTTACTAGTGAAGTCAAAAATCTGATTGAAAAATTCTGGCACGATAATACGAGAGTATCACCTAATGTTAGAGATGTTCTTAAATTAAGAGTTGGGTCAAAAATTCGTGTTCCACATCCAAAACACCTATTGGACATGACTCAAACTGAATTGTATAATTTTTTTAGATGATAAGATGTTGACTATTAGCATTTGTCAAAGGTCTTTTGAAAATTGTAAACCTTGGTATGTTCGAATTAACAAGGAAAGAGTCACATATGGTTGCAAAACTCATGTTCAATTTCGCTACCATTATGATGTATTTTGATATATACGTGTTACCATGTATAGTAATGGAATGTTCCAAGAATGTGGTATAAATATACTACCTGAAACTATAAAGGAGTTTATTTCAAGTTTGTTTTGCAACCTACTAAATGAGCAAAATTTTCTTTTCAATGCATGTGTTTCTTGTGTATGTGATATATGTGACAATCTTGCATTGTTGGATGAATGTTTGCATGAAAATCTTTCAAATGATTTTGGACAACAATTAGTTGATGTTAAAAGATTTAAAACTATTGAGTATCCACTGAAGGATGGAATGGTTGGAAAATGATGCGATCTAATCACTGAAAAAGTTAGTGTTCATGCATTTATGAATGAATTCAAGAGTAACATCGTACCTAAATATGTTAAACACACTCAAAATGCTAGATGGCTCGATGGCCAGTTTCGAATATGTAAGGATACATTTCCTATTGGTAGTATACTTTTGGTTGTTGACTTTGCAGAGAACTACACACTTGCACCACAAGATGAGGTCCAATCACAATACTACAATTCAGTGTAAGTGTCATTTTTTGTCCATATTGTCTATAGGCATGCACCGGATAGTACAGAAGAGGATCGCAAAAATTTAAGAGAGTACCATTTCTATATGAGTGATAATGAATTACACTCATCTGAGTTTGTCCAGTATTGCTTGAAGACCTTTTTTCAGAATTTGAGGGAGAGAGAAATTCAGATGACACAACATCTAATATAGTCTAATAATTGTATAGGGCAATTCAAGAACTCTAGAATGTTTTATTGGCTGAGTAGGATTCATAAGAAAACTAATATTGAACACATGTGGAGTTTTTTTGAGGCTAGACACGGGAAAGGAGAACATGATGGTGCAGGTGGATGTGTTAAGATAGCCCTTTGCATAGAGCAACTCAAATTCGAGGAAAAGGCTAAATTTAAAAATGCAAGTGCAATTGTGGATTGGTGTAGTGCAAATTTATCCACGGGATCAAGTCAAAACTCTAAAATTAGACGTTTCTTCTGGCTAGTTAAAGAGGAGAATATCCTTCCAAAATATGATTTTGATACAATCAATGGGTCAGCTAGATGGCATTCATTTAAGAGTTCTAATTCTAACACTTGGACTATATGGACTAGAGAGCTTGCATGTTTTTGTCAATTTTGTGTTGCAGGTGAATGGGAAGAATGTGAGAATATGGAATGGGTCGAAGAATGGCAACACAAATCCTTAACACCTAGTGAGACACAATATGAAGATGTTAGAAGAAATGAAGACCCAAATCATGCATTTGCATCAGAAGATTATGATCGTGTTTCAGACCTCATACAACTTGGTAATTTAATTCAATTTCTTGTTTATAACTTTAAATTATATATTTTTATGTATTGTCATATAATTTATGATTACATTTTGAATTATAAATTCTAACAAGTTTTATTTCTACATGTACTTAAATTTGTTTTCTAGGACATGTGTATGTTGTTTTTGCACCTGAGGATAATGATGAGTAGGTTGAGTATTGGCTACCTAGATGTGTAGAACCTAAGAAAAATTTGATATGTGATCAAGTAGATGATGATGGTTTTCAGTATCCAGTTGGGTCTGTTGTGGTAGTTGGCACATGGCTATGCAAATACTTAACAAGAAGGAATGGCTTACCAACTTATGAAGACTACCAATCAAAAAAGAAGATTATACACTATTCTCATTTGGTGGTGGCAACAAACATCAAATTAGAAAGATACAAAGGTAGAGTTGCTAATAAGGTATTGTGGACACTTTCAGTAGAAGAGCATGAGGCAATCATAGACGCATTGCAGAAGAGAGAGGATGCAGATGGTACATTAGGTTGAATCAAATTTATATGCATGTAAGTTCGTGTTACTTGTGTGAACTCTTTTATATTTAATCATGATAATTATTTTTGTTTGTCCCTTTAACATTGTATTTGTCTACATTTAATACAATTTTGGTTTCATAAACAACACTGTATTAGTTATCTTCTTCTTAATGTTATTTTGTGCACATTGTAATTGTGTTACAATTGAATTCTAATTTTTTATGATATATTTATTTTATCGTAATCTCTTCATAGATTAATTGTAAGTTCAAAGATAGAATTATGTCTAAAATATGACAACTATATTTATCATTGTATGACAAATCTATATTTATAGTGTGATTTTTTATTTTACTACCATTCTATTGTCTCCTGTCTCTCACTCTCTTTAGCCATCCTCCATTCTATCCATGCTTTTCATACCACTACTATCCACACTTATAAACCTTCAACACACTAGTAAAGTAGTGTGGTCAACTTAAGAGGAAACTGGATACTATGTTTGTAGCTCTTACTTTATTACACATTTCGCATTTGAGGTTGTTACATACTAATTGCCCAATGGATTTGTTATAGCTATATAAATGAATTATATTATGGAAAAGGAGGTCACAATGTTCACCTACCATCTTTCAATGTAATTATTCCATATAACAGGGCTTCCTTTACTTATTCCAACCCTTCAAAATGTCAAAAGAATTATGCATATCAAAAAGAAATTGACAAGAAAAAATCTATGTCGACTTCCAATCAAATGTCTATGACATCTAATTTTGTATCACTCAAACACCAAGGGCTAGGAAATTTACAAAGCTTAGAAAATCATTGAATAATGTTCTTCAAACCTTCCTAATAATTTGGTTAGCCTTAGTTCCATCAATCTATTGGATTCCTCTATGAGATTAATTTATAATTAATAATCCTTTTATAATTTTCATATCAAATTTATATGCATGTAAGTTTGTGTTACTTGTGTGAACTCTTTTATATTTAATCATGATAATTGTTTTTTTTGTCCCTTTAACATTGCATTTGTCTACATTTGATACAATTTTGGTTTCATAAACAACATTGTATTAGTTATCTTCTTCTTAATGTTATTTGCGCACATTGTAATTGTGTTACAATTGAATTCTAATTTTTTATGATATATTTATTTTATCGTAATCTATTCATAGATTAATTGTAAGTTCTTGATTTTATTATTATTTTAAGAATGGGATGTTATTGTAAATTGGGATAATTATTTTATTGAATTATAAATTGTTGCACTATAAGATGATCAATCACAATGTTAAAATATAAAGTCATAAATAGATCACATAACAAGTCATAAATAAAAAGTCCTATATACAATCACATAACAATTCCTGGTGACATAATAACAAGTCTTGAAAAAATAATAATAAGGAAATGAAATTAAAACAAGTCCAAATAATATAATAACAAAACAACATCACATATATAATCACTAGAGTGCGCCAAATCACATAACACGACCTGATATCATAATAGCAACAAAATGACATAATAAAAAGTCACATATATAATCACATAACAACAAGTCCTATATATAATCACATAATAACAAGTCCTAGGATAACATAACAAGTGTCATCATAAAAAAGTCTATAATACAATAAAATGACATGATCTAAAATATATAATCTAAGAACTCGAGTGCATCTCATCTGCAACCCTCTTCACTCCACATGAAGGTGGCTGAGATGAATCATCCTACTGCATGTGGTCTTGAGATGCACCATCCTATGTGTGTGCAATATCAATGTCTCCACCCTCCTGTACAAGAAAAGTGGTTGCAGTCAAGTCCTAGAAAAAAAAACATTGTACATCAATTTTGATAATCCCTATAAAAGCCAGGTACACAATATAAATAAATTAGAAATTTTTTTCTAATCATCACCGCAAATGATGATGTCAATGGTTGGATCTAGCTCAATCCCATAGCCATATCAATACTGGTAGTGGTATCGACCTGAACATCATATATAAAGCATGAATCAAACTTGTATATATACATAAATTCTAAAGTATATATATAGACTACAAGATTATCACAGAAAAGCATACATGTGATGCAGACAAAGTAACTGATGGGCGAAGGCGTACATGTGATGCACCATCAAACAATATAGAAGCCTACAATTGCAAAAAATAACGAACATGAATACAAGTTGTACATAAATTAGTAAGCATATAAACATTTCAAATTAATTGATGAAAAACATACTAGTGGTATATGAGGCTGAGCCTCAGTGGTCCACGGGTCTCGTGAAGAACTACCCACCTTGGTGCTACACGAAGCACCCTACAAAATTGAAAAAACATATCATACACATCATTACATTAAAATTTTTATTGTTTATTTTAAATGTACATATCAATACAATGTATCTAGATGAAAGTGCATATCGTAAATGGGGCACCAACATTTCTAGGCTTTGAGGTAACATGATGTCAGTTCCTCAAAGACGTGGTATGATCCATCCTCTGTTCAGAAAAAAATGACTCATGTTATGGTTCATATGTGTATATATAAGGAATTTAATATTGGACTGTAAATTATATAAATAAATTTGTACCTCTGTAGGTTGATCATCGTCTGCCCATAGGAGATAAACATATGAAGAGACGACATCAACATGTGCAACCTCCTTGACATCATCATATCCACCATGGGCAACATCAACATCATCAAAATCACCATCTCCTCCAAGGGCAGCCTCACTTTGTGGACCCATACATACATCCCCACAGCTCATGCAAACATGTGCTAAGCTGGGGACAACCCTCACCTCATGCAACTATTGTACCAAATTGCAGGGCACTCAATGAACCTAGAGAATAATCCACTGCTTGATGATGGGCAGGTGTTGGAACAATTGGTGATGGAAGAGGAACCAATGGATCATCGCGCACATGGTTTCTAACCCTGTTGCTCAATTTTGCTCCTGGCCTATCATGGGGCATTCCTCTCCCAATCCCCTGAAATGATCTAATATCAAAGTAATTGGGCTTTTTGCCCAATTCAAATTCGGTCGATAATTTCTTCAAAAAATTCATCGGGACCTCATGATTGGAGTGTGGTGGATGGTCAACCACCGCTCCCAAAAGTGTCTAGCAATGCCTGGGTGCCTACACCATCAAATAGAGATCTGTGGCTTCTTTGGATCTATCTCTTCACCTGTCTTAGGGTTCACAAAATATTGTTTCAAAACCATTTTTGTTATTTTTAATTCATTGACTTGTTTGTATGTGAGGCCATCAACGTAAAATGCATGCAATCCCTCTCGCCAACTATGATAGCTATCTAGCTCACTATCTAAAGCCTGCACAAATATTACAATGCCTTGCATACTATTTGCAAGGCATAACAACTACAGAGGTGGATGAGGCTCACGTCTAATAGTATGGATATCTCTAATCAAAGAATCAATATTTGTCTTAATTGTCTGCCTCAACTGATCGGGTGGAGGTGGAGATGGAGGTGGAGGGGGTGGAGGTGGAGGTGGTGCTAGACCTAATAGCTCATCTATCTCAAACTCATCCATTATGTGAAAATAATCTGCATATATATACAAACATGAAAATTTACAATTACAATTACAAACATGAAAATTTACAATTACAAACTATTTAATTTACATTTCACCTTCCAAAAAAACTTATAATTAAATACAATTTAGCAACTTAAATATAAAAAAAGGAAACTCACATAGATCTATAATATTATTAATAGGTGGGTAATAATAAACATCATTTAAGAAATATTATCCACTTAAATCAAAGTATAAGAAATATTCTACAAAATAAAATATCATAATGCCCATGCAACTCAAACAATACTTTTTAACATCTAAAGATGAATTAGTATAAGTTCTATCAAAATCATAAAAATAATCATGAGAGAGAGAGAGAGAGAGAGAGAGAGAGAGAGAGAATAGATAATGAATAAATGACTCCATTGATTTAGATAATGAAGGTAACTTCCATGGAATTACAATTTAGCACCCTTGCAATATTTAACCATTATCGTCAATTAGGCTACCACTTTATATTTTCAACTTGATAGGATTCGATTCAACTACTCTCTTTTGGTTAAATTAACTAAATTCATTAAAGTCATAAGTTATATCTATGAGCTTGTCAATACATGTACTATTTTGTTGTGTTCTTTGCTAGAATCATTGGATGATTTAGTGATCGCAACTAGTAGTACTACACTAAGTTGAAGCTTGAATAAATAGTAGGTTCTCTACTCTTGGAGGAGTTAAAACAAAAAAAAACTCTATTTTTTTTATATTCAATTTTATATTGGTATTTTCTTGTTCAAAGTCGCAACCCACAAAATGTGATTCCAATATTGATCTAGATTTGATTCTTATTTTTATTAAATCAGCCACTAGTGTGATTTATTGTCCTCTTAACTTAAATCAAGCTATTTAAATTTAAAGCCTCGTAACTTTTGATAGAGAGCATATTTTTTCATGCTTCATGTGGCATTGAAAATGTGGTTCATAAATCTTCATAGATCACACAATTATTTTCTAGAATATTCCCTCGCATTTTATATTTTATTTTTTGTGATTTCACATTCTAGTCAGTTACTTGGACATCTTGGCACTTGAAAATGACCGTCTTACATGAGATGGATTTGTTTGATATGTTTTATATGTATTGATTTTATTGATCTTTTAAGTTTTTATTTGAGGAGGTATCATAGGTTTCTCTATTCATCCCTTTGTGGTAAAATTAGAAAGGGATAACTATGATTCTTTTGTAAAATGATATCTTGATAAGTTTTAGGTGGTGTAATCATTTTCCTTTTATGTATGGAGTCATACCTAAACTAGAAACACTAAAAATTATATAATCTTGGTGTAACATCATTGACCATGTAGGAGTGATTTGATCTAGTATCAAGATCATGATTCTATGTGCATTGCATTGGATATTGATTTCCCCCACACACTTTGGAATAGACTTTAGGAGATCCATGGAGACCCTCATATCTCTCCATATCTAGAGGATCCTATTGTAGATTGTTTCATTCCCTTTGTAGATGAAGATCACATACCCTTCGATGGTGATACTTAAGAGGAAATTTATTATATCATAGATCTTGCATGTTTTGACAATTTAGAGGCTTATCTCATACTTCAAGTACTCATCCTATCAAGACCTAATATCCATCTTAAATGTTTTTTATTATTTTAGATTATTATCACCAATTCCATAAACCCAATTGATTTAGTCTACATGGCATTAATCACCTTCTAAACATGACCACTTGGGATTCATGTCTTTTGAATATATTATCCTTGTTTGAGGAGTTTAGAATTACATATGTTAAATATGATTTTGAGGATATTGATATCCTCTTTCATGATTGGGCTAAGTTAGGAGGTAGTGAGGATTAATAGTGATAACTAGAGTATTATCAAATTTAAGAACCCTATTTTTCACACACAAAAAAACACATTCATATTCATTATCATTTTAAAGTTCAATTTAAACATAAATTAAACATCTAACTTCTACAAAAGAATCCTATAATTAAATACAACATTTAGAAATATAAAAGAAATATAAATTTAAACATCCAGACTTTTATGCATGAGAGAGAGAGAGAGAGAGAGAGAGAGAGAGAGAGAGAGAGAGAGAGAGAGAGAGAGAGAGAGAAGGTAATTTGAGATACAACGAGTTAGAGAGAGAATAGATAATTTGAGAGATAGAGAGTAGGTAATGATAGAGAGAGCGTAACGTGTGAAAGAAAGAGAGGGGGGTAATGTGTGTGTGTGTGAGAGAGAGAGAGTGGGGGGAGGGGGGGAGGTAATGTGTGTGTGTGATAAAGAGAGGGGATAATGTGTGTGTGTGTGTGTGTGTGAGAGAGAGAGAGTGAGAGAGAGAGAGAGAGAGAGAGAGAGAGAGAGAGAGAGAGAGAGAGAGATTAATGACAAAGATGGTAATGTGTACGTGTGTGTGTGAGAGAGAAGGGGGGTTTATTGTTGATTTTCATCTAGGGTTTATTGTTTGTTAATTTTTTAGGGTTTGTTGTTCATTTATTTTCTATGGTTTATTGTTCATTTTTCTCTATTTAGGGTTTAGTGTTCATTTTTTTGTTCAAGATTTATTGTTTGTTTTTTGTTTTTTTCCTATGGTTTTTACTATTCATGTTTTTTGCAATATTTAAAACTAAAAACTATTTTAAACATGAAATAAATAAAATAAAAGATGATTTTCAAACTTTAAAACATTAAAATTAAAAAATAACAATAAATTAACAAATTTTATGAAAAATAATAAAAATAAATAAAACTAAATACCTGGAAGGAGGTAAAAATGGTCTGGGGGGTTAGCTGGGGTGAAAAAAATGAGTACCCGTGCTCCTCTGAAATGTCTACTCGTTTTTGAAACAGTGAAAATGATGGAAAATGGTTTAAAATAAATATATTTCAAAAATGGGCACCCATTTTTTTCAAATTGGGCGTCCGATTTGAAAGAAACAGGTTCCTGTTTAGCTTCGAGAACCCGTTGCTAAATGGGCGCTCGTTTCTTTAATGGCTCGGGCACCTGAAGCTAAACAGGAAAATCGGGCACCCATTTCTAGCGGGCTCTTTTCCCAACCCATGGACTTTCGCGGTATTGGGACCCAACTTTGTGCGTTTACCCATGAGCCTATTTCATCTTTTGTTACATTAAAGAGGAGAGAAATCAATAGATTCAATCCCAAATGTTTGTATGCTAATTGATTTTTATTTTTCTCTTTATTTGAGTTGAAAATGAGCTATAGAAAGATGTGAATTGAATACAAGATCAAGGGTTAACAATGTGAAATTGACACGAATCAACATGCTCAAACAATTTCAGATTTGATACATAGACATGAATACAAATATGGAATTAGGAAGCTAAGAGAAACTTGTATTTCAAATCTGGGTTTGAAACTACTTGACATAGGTGTGTGGGGTGAGCTTGTCCTCAAAGTGTTGGATGCAAACAATAGGTACCTTTCTGGGACAAGGATGTTTCTTAGAGCCATTCCATATTTTTTTGCTACAAAATTGTCAGACATAGGTGTATAGGGCAACCTTGTCCTCTAGGAAAGTCGAACCTAATTGTCTATGTCTGCTCTCCCTGAATTTTTAATTGTGTCTTTAAGTCCTGCCACTTGCACATGCAAAAGAGGATAAAGGTGTTGTGGATGGGAGTCTCAATTAGCTATTGAACTGAATTGAAATTGAATTGGAAGTGCTGAACTAAGATGTTGAATATGATACCCTAAGCTTGTTGAAGTTGATGACGCGATGCTCTTTGAATGTGATCACAAGTGTTGATGTAATAACATTGGCAAGACATAAATTAATCAATCATAAGCACATGCTCCCTATGTTATCATATGTGTGCCTTAACCTTCTAGTATGATAACTTCCATCTCAAGGGAAACAATATGGATGTGATTGCTCTTGGTATGCTTCTCATGGATCTTGTGTCTTACTCTTGAAGAAGGGACATGGTTTTTCTCCTTACCCATATGATCAGTCCTTTTCTTTGCACCCTTCTCATCACCATTCGACAAATAAACCTAGTAATGGAGAGTTTCCTTGGTTGTCTCTTATAATCTTTTCTACTCTTTCTAATCCTATCATTGAAGATAAATGCAAATAATCGAATGAAGAAGATATTTCTTGATGAAAGCCTACTCTTGAAGATGAGGACCTCTTGACTAATTGGAGTGATCCATTTGAAAATGATCTCCCTCCTAGTAAATTATTTCTAGCTACAATAAAATGAATCGTGTTCACTTTGTATAGAACTTGTAAGGTGTGATGCCATTCCACCTACCATGTTTGTGAAATAGTGCAACTTTTTATATAATAATTTAATATTTAAGTTCACTGTTCAATCATTCATATTCAGCGAAATGAATTGAGTGATCAATATTCTATAACAATAGAAAAACAATACTAGACTTTTTTTTTCTTTTTTCTTACTATTAGTATAATTAATTCTTCCCTTTCTTTATGTTATTGCAGTTTAACTTCCACTTTATCTCTGCAACCTTTAAAAGAACAAACCATTGTTTGGGTATTCCATCTTGCATTCACTTAAACTAATTTTCTCAAGAAAAAGTAAGCTCATCTTTATCTCCATGATCTCCTCAATTTCCTCAAGAAAAACTAAGCTCTTCTTCATCTCCACGATCTTCTCAACAAGAAGATATTGTTGAGCACTTTATCGTCTCTTCACATTTACAACCTTTTGAATAAAAAACCTTCAATTTTTTTTTACACAATCTATTAAATAATTTACAATATTTTTCACTTGAATTGATTAAAAAAACTAATGAGAAAAAAAAAACTTAAAAACAAAATTTTAAATTTGAATTTACAAATTTAAAATTATTTTTAAAATAACAAATAAATAAAACAAAAATCATAAATTATCTCTTAAATATAAATTAAATAAAATAATATTAAAATTAAATTATTTTATACATTAATCATTGCACTCAAAATAATTGACAATCGAATAGACTCTACTAGGGAAAGGGTACCTATAGCAGACATAGTTTCAATAGTGGACAACTTTTTTTCAACCCACCCCCCATTACTAAATTTTAAAAGAGCCCCAAAAATGATAATGAAAAGTTCATTAATAAATATCACATGTATCAATAGTGGATATTTTTTTACCTTTTTTGACCACTTTTGGCCCATTTGTGCACCACTACTAAGACATTTGTGCACCACTACTTGGGTATTTCTCCACTAGTACTAGGAATTTTGTGTTATCTACTATTAGCGCAAAGGTGATTATGTATCGGACGACACTTTTAAATGACCACTTTTTGACCTTAACGAATTCCACAACGTACATCGTTACTACCCGAAAGCCAGATCCTTGGTTATAAACAGTTAAGTCGTATACAAAAACAACAACAACAACAACAACAAAAAAAAAATAAAAATTGAAATCCGATGTACGATTGAAAAGTTAGCTATGTACCTTCCTCTATTTCTTTAATGAAGTAATTACTAATTTAAGAAATCATAACTATGAATCTTTACTATTTCCTTCATCAATTATTCGATGGCCAAATTAAACCAAGATATTTTCTCATGTCTTCATCAAAGGCCACTTTATAGAAGTCTCTGGCTAAGGCAAATGCACTGCAAAAGGCCAGTCAATGAATGGGCCAGCCTTTTTCCCATTTTCTTTCTCGTCTCCTGCCATTTTTGACCTGCGAAACTTCCCAGCTCTTTCCTACGTTGAAGAAATAGCTGCGATGCAATTCCATCATTTTCAGCAATGACCCACATTGATATTTTGTGATAAAAAGCCAGTCTTTATCGTCCTTCATGGGCCATTTCATGGAAAAAGCAATCCTGCATCGTCCTTTCTTGTCTGTTAATTTCTGACATACATCATGGAAATTTTGAACTTGCCAACAGCTTTCCAGGCTGTCAATTTTGGCTTGTGAAACTTCCCAGCTCCTTCATGGAGCATAAATTACAAAGATAAAAGGCAGATGAGCCCAGTGAGTGATCTTGTTTACAGAGAAAGAAGAAGCAAAAAATTTTAACCAATGTATGGTCCCGCGTTTACTGATTGATAGCCATATTTTTCCCATTTCTTGTTCAACTCTAAGAATAATAGCCGGCCAATGAATGGACCAGTCTTTGTCGTTCTTCCTTATCACTTGCCCTGCTTTCCAAGCTGCCATTTTTGACCTACGAAATAGCTGTAGTGTAGTTCCACCTTCCTCGGCAATGGCCCACATTCACATTTTGTGGAAAGATGCCCTCGATGAACTTAAATTGCAAAGATAAAAGCCAGGCAAGCCCAATGAGCGATCTTGTCTCTAAAGCTGCAACTTGTAATTTTCTTTCTCCTCTCTATTATTTTATCACTGGTAGCAATGGGCAAGTTTTCCAAGTTTTCTTTTCCTTCATGCTGTTGCTCCTGTAGTTGCTTCTCATCCTCTTCATCTGCTCAGGAAGTAAGCAACGTTGGAACTTCCACTGCGACTAATTTTGATTTGGAGAGTTATCTACAGAACTTCAATGATATAGGTCGGCTTAAAGATCTGATTCAATTTATTGAAGAGCTTTTGAAAAAAGAGGTAGGTAATCTATGCATATGTTTTGCATCATAATAATTTCTGCACTCTTATAATTTAAATGAGCTTTTTCTTCCCAAAGTTTTAGTCTCTGCACGTCGCTTCCCCTAGTCTGTTCTTGTTTGCATTTATTGAGTATAAATGCAGTGTTGCCCAATATAGTCAGGCGAGAAGGAAGAAGGATCTAGTTCAGCAGCAAGTTCTTATATCGAGGATGGCCAAACATTCCTAGAGCTAGTAGATAAACACATTGGTAAACTTTCTGGAAAGGTAAAGTTTCCATTTTGGAATTATAAAATCAAATTTTGATATACAAAAATTATTGGAGAGTGAAACACTAAACATTTGGGATACAAATTATATTAAATGGATCTAGAGTCTAGATTGTCATAGATTACTTACATCCTCATGGAATTGCAACATATCGGTTCACTTGGACAAACATACCGCTTTACCTGTTGCTCATATACCGGTTTACAATACCATACCGGTTCTCTTTGCCAGCTGCTTAACCGATAGTTGCCTGACCGGTTCACTCTTTAGCATATTGACATCAATAACAATAACCGGTTCACTCTTTAGCATATTGACATCAATAACAATAACTGGTTCACTCTTCAACATATTGCCTGTTCACTCTCCATCATATTGACATCAATGACAACATACAATATCATCATGTCATCATATTCTTGCACATATGCCAACATAAGGGACATGGTTTTTCTCCTTACCCATATGGCCAGTCCTTTTCTTTGCACCCTTCTCATCAACATTCGACAAATAAACCTAGTAATGGAGAGTTTCCTTGGTTGTCTCTTATAATCTTTTCTACTCTTTCTAATCCTATCATTGCAAATAAATGCAAATAATCGAATGAAGAAGTTATTTCTTGATGAGAGCCTATTCTTGAAGATGAGGACATCTTGACTAATTGGAGTGATCCATTTGAAAATGATCTCCCTCCTCCTAGTAAATTATTTCTAGCTACAATAAAATGATTCATTTTATTGTGTTCACTTTATATAGATCTTGTAAGGTGTGATGCCATTCCACCTACCATGTTTGTGAAATAGTGCAACTTTGTATATAATAATTTAATATTTAAGTTCACTGTTCATTCATTCTTATTCAACAAAATAAATTGAGTGATCAATATTCTATAACAACAAAAAAACAATACTAGACTTTTTTTTTTTCTTTTTTCTTACTATTAGTATAATTAATTTTTCCCTTTCTTTATGTTATTGTAGTTTAACTTCCTCTTTATCTCTGCAACCTTTAAAAGAGCAAACCATTGTTTGGGTATTCCACCTTGCATTCGCTTAAACTAATTTTATTAAAAAAAAGTAAGCTCCTCTTTATCTCCATGATCTCCTCAATTTCCTCAAGAAAAAGTAAGGTCTTCTTCATCTCCATGATCTTCTCAACAAGAAGATATTGTTGAGCACTCTATCGCCTCTTCACATTTACAACCTTTTGAATAAAAAACCTTCAATTTTTTTTTACACAATCTATTAAAGAATTTACAATATTTTCCACTTGAATTGATTAAAAAAATTAATGAGAAAAAAAAAAACTTAAAAACAAAATTTTAAATTTGAATTTACAAATTTAAGATTATTTTTAAAATAACAAATAAATAAAACAAAAATCATAAATTATCTCTTAAATATAAATTAAATAAAATAATATTAAAATTAAATTATTTTATACATTAATCATTGCACTCAAAATAATTGACAATTGAATAGACTCTACTAGGGGAAGGGTACCAATAGCGGACATAGTTCCAATAGTGGATAACTTTTTTTCAACCCACCCCCCATTACTAAATTTTAAAGGAGCCCCAAAAATGATAATGAAAAGTTCATTAATAAATATCACTTGTATCAATAGTGGATAATTTTTAACCTTTTTTGACCACTTGTGGCCCATTTGTGCACCACTACTAGGACATTTGTGCATAACTACTCGGGCATTTCTCCACTACTACTGGGAATTTTGTGTTATCTGCTATTAGCGCAAAGGTGATTATGTATCGAACGACACTTTTAAATGACTACTTTTTGACCTTAACGAATTTCACAACGTACATCGTTACTACCCAAAAGCCAGATCCTTGGTTATAAACAATTATGTCATATACAAAGACAACAACAACAACAACAAAAAATTGAATCCGATGTACGATTGGAAAGTTAGCTATGTACCTTCCTCTATTTCTTTAGTTAAGTAATTACTAATTTAAAAAATCATAACTATATCAATTATTCGGTGGCCAAATTAAACCAAGATATTTTCTCATGTCTTCATCAAAGGCCACTTTATAGAAGTCTCCGGCTAAGGCAAATGCACGGCAAATGGCCAGTCAATGAATGGGCCAGCCTTTTTCCCATTTTCTTTCTCGTCTCCTGCCATTTTTGACCTGCGAAACTTCCCAGCTCTTTCCTACGTTGAAGAAATAGCTGCGATGCAATTCCATCATTTTTAGCAATGACCCACATTGATATTTTGTGATAAAAAGCCAGTCTTTATCGTCCTTCATGTGTCATTTCATGAAAGAAGCAATCCTACATCATCCTTTCTCGTCTGTTGATTTCTGACATACATCATGGAAACTTTAAACTTGCCAACAGCTTTCCAGGCTGTCAATTTTGGCTTGTGAAACTTCCCAGCTCTTTCCTACATTGTGGAAACAATGGTGGTTTTAATTCCATCATTTTCAACCATGGCTTACATTGACATTTCGTGGAAAAATGCCTTCAATGAACATAAATTACAAAGATAAAAGGCCGATGAGCCCACTGAGTGATCTTGTGTATAGAGAAAGAAGAAGCAACAATTTTTAACCAATGTATGGTCCCGCGTTTACTGATTGACAGCCATATTTTTCCCATTTCTTGTTCAACTCTAAGAGAAATATCCAGCCAATGAATGGACCAGTCTTTGTCATTCTTCCTTGTCACTTGCCCTGCTTTCCAGGCTACCATTTTTGACCTGCGAAACAGCTGTAGTGCAGTTCCACCTTCCTCGGCAATGGCCCACATTCACATTTCGTGGAAAGATGCCCTCGATGAACTTAAATTGCAAAGATAAAAGCCAGGCAAGCCCAGTTAGAGATCTTGAGTCTAAAGCAGCAACTTGTAATTTTCTTTCTCCTCTCTATTATTTTATCACTGCTAGTAATGGGTAAGTTTTCCAAGTTTTCTTTTCCTTCATGTTGTTGCTCTTGCAGTTGCTTCTCATCCTCTTCATCTGCTCAGGAAGTAAGCAACGTTGGAACTTCCACTGTGACTAATTTTGATTTGGAGAGTTATCTACAGAAATTCAACGATATAAGTCGGCTTAAAGATCTGATTCAATTTATTGAAGAGCTTTTGAAAAAAGTGGTAGGTAATCTATGCATATGTTTTGCATTAAAAATAATTTCTGCACTCTTATAATTTAAATGAGCTTTTTCTTCCCAAAGTTTTAGTCTCTGCACGTTGCTTCCCCTAGTCTGTTCTTGTTTGCATTTATTGAGTATAAATGTAGTGTTGCCCAATATAGTCAGGTGAGAAGGAAGAAGGATCTAGTTCAGCAGCAAGTTCTTATATCTAGGAAGGTGAAAAAATCCTGGATCTAGTAGATAAACACATTGGCAAACTTCCTAAAAAGGTAAATTTTCCATTTTGGAATTATAAAATCAAATTTTGATAATATCCCTATACAGAAATTATTGGAGAGTATAACACTAAACATTTGGGATACAAATTATATTAAATGGATCTAGATTCTAGATTGTCATAGATTACTTACATCCTCATGGATTGAAACAAGCCCCTAGAGCTTGGTATGCTAGATTAGATAAGTATTTGTTGAAATTGGGATTTACAAAAGGTGTTGTTGACAGTAATATGTAGTTTATGATAGAAAATGATAACATCCCAATTGTTGAAGTCTTTGTTGATGATATTATCTTTGGAGGTGATGATGAGTTGAGTATGAAGTTTGTTGGTGATATACAAAAGGAATTTGAGATGTCTATGATTGGTGAGATGAATTTTTTCCTAGGTTTATAGATTTCATAGACTGGAAAAGGAATATTCATATCTCAAACTAAGTATGTAAAGGAATTGTTTAAGATTTTTGATTAGATGACTCCAAACCGGTTGGAACTCCTATGGTGACTGGTTGTAAACTATCTAAGAATGATGAATCTCTGAAAGCTAATCAAATTTTGTATAGATCTATGGTTGGTGGACTTCTATATCTTACTCAGACTAGGCCAGGCATTATGCATGATGTGTGCATGGCGTCTAGATTTTAAGTTGACCCAAAAGAGAGTCATTTCACTGGTGTTAAGAGGATGTTTATATACTTTAAAGGAATTATAGATTATGGTCTATGGTATTTGAGGAATAATGATTTCATGCTATGTTCCTGCACTAATGCAGATTGGGCTGGTGATGTTGATGACCGGAAGAGCACTATCGGTGGAGCATTTTTTTGGGTAAGAAGTTGGTTTCATGGGCTAGTAAGAAACACAATTCAATATCCTTATCTACTGTTGAAGGTGAGTACATTGCCGCTGCTAGTAATTGCACTCAGTTAGTTTGGATCAAGCAAATGTTGAAGGATATCATAGTTATTTATGATGATCCTATTGTTATATACTATGATAATTACATTGCTATTAACATGTCAAAGAATCTGGTGCAACATTCAAAGACTAAGCATGTGTCAATCAAATATCATTACTTGAGAGAGCAGGTTAGTGAAGAGAAAGTGAAGCTGGAGTATGTATCTACAAAGGAACAAATAACTGATATTTTCACTAAACCTTTGCCTGCAAATACATTTGTCTATTTTGAGAGATAAGTTAGGGGTATCTACCCCTCTTGTTGAGAATTAGATACATTTACTTGCATCAATTCGATGGATTTCAGATTCTTATCCTTTTATCTGGATTGGTGAGTTGTTGTTGCTCCTTTGCTGGAGTAGTCTATGTTTTAGGGAGAAAGATTCGTGTTTCTATTTTGGGACAGTGAGTTTGTTTATCTATTTTGAGATCTTTGGCATTGTTGTTAGAGGGGGAGAGAGATCATTTGAAAAAATTCTTAATATGTCTTGATTTTAGGGGGAGTTTGCTAGAGATATCTTCTTTCTTTGCATTGATTTTTTTTCACATTCATATGTTGCCATGAATGCCAAAGGGGGAGATTATTGGATATTGTTGGTCATTGTTGCTGCTAGGATATGTTGTTATCATTGATATCAACATATTCCTGTGATTTGTTCCAGTGTGTTTTGGGAAGATCTTATGATCCAGTTTGCAGTATTGTTTTGTTGATCACTATTTTGTAGAGTTTGGTATTTCCTCTGGTATATTCCAGTGTGATCAGATCTTGTGCCGAGTTTCTGGGAAATTGTTCGGGATGGTCTTGTGTATCTTCATTTTAGATGGATCGTGATTTGGTGCTCGACAAGTTATCTTTCTTCGTGATAGTTGCCGATTGGTTATGTTCTTGAGCTTTCAAACGTTGATAGATGAAGATTTGATAAGTGGTATTGGTGAAACTGTTCCTTATGATTCTAGTGTGCTTGTTGGTGTTTCCTAGTCATGTCCTTTTTTTTTTGGTGATTTGCATTGATCATTGTGCAATTTTTTGGTAGTTTCTATCAACTGGTGATAATTTTTCGTGTTATGGGATATTTCTGGTGGTGTAGCGTGTTGCGGTTGATCTTAGTGTGATTTTTGGTGGAGTTGAGCATTTGGAAATTTGATTTAGGTTCATGCTATGTCATATAAATCATTATATTGGTTTGGTGGTCGATCTTTGTATCATGTGATGTAATTTTCTAATTGAGGGTTGAGGGTTTAGCCAACCTTGTTATCAAGGTTGATGAATTGTATATATAGGTGATGTTGTCATGTAATTTTAGGTGTTGATGTTGTGTTTGCATTATCAGAGAGTGGTGTATGTGCGAAAAAGAGGTTTATCCTTCGGTGTTGAGTTTGAGGTGAGATTGGTGTTGCAAGGTAGACATCTATGCTTAATCAGAACTGTAATCAGACATTTGGAGATGCTATGAACTTTCAGTTCACTTCTTCAGGATTGTAGTCTATATCTTTTTGTAAGTCAGTGAGACTTCCCTGAAGTTTGTAGCCTTCTGGGCCATTATATTTGAGTAGTGAGCTCTAGGAAGTGTGCCTGAATGCATGTGCATTCCCTATTGTAATATTTTCACATACAACTGTAGAGTATCATCTTACTGTGGATAGGTTCCCACCGTGGTTTTTCCCTTAACTGGATTTTCCACGTCAAAATCTTGGTGTTGTCTGTTGTGCTTTCTATTTGCTTATTTTTGTTGTTACTGCAGTTTATCAGATTTGTTTTTGTAGTTAAATTTTATGATCCGGTGAAGACTGATTCACCCCTACCTCTTAGTCTTCCTTCTTGATTGTTTCTAACACAAAGATTATGGGTTCCCTTAAAATCCAAAAATATTAGAGGGAGATAGAAATTATGAATCAATAATTAAAAGGGAATATGTACAAGGGGCTTGCAAGGTTAAGATATCGATTTTTGGAAGAATCTACAATCTTTGAACAAAGTGCAAAAGGCTCTCAAAACCCCAAAATTTTGGAGCACAGGGAAAATAAGGATGTCAAGGTTAGGGATGTTAAAGTAAATATATGGTAGGGCATTAGGGCTTGACGTTTCATGAGAACTTGAAATTCTAAGAAAAAGGGGAAAAATCAAAGGAAGTTGTTGTTTACAGTTTTGAGAAACTCAAAACCTTGGAACTTTGTGCAAAAGTGTCATGTTACCCTTGAAATTTTGAAACCCCAAGGAGGAAGAAGTGAAATTTCTCTAATGTAAAACATGCATTAATCAAATTTCACACACCCCAAACCAAATCTACAAGCAAAAAATTACAATCATAAAATAGCAAATTATAATATAACTCCAAAGATGAATTAGGAAACCGAAGGGACTAGGGAACTAGGGACATGTCCTTGTAAAGTTTGGCAACCCAAAAATGACTAATATCTCCTGGGGAAGGGTTATTGTGCAAGGCATTAACCATGGAAATATTCCTCAATAAATTTCACTAAGGACTTCTAGGATTAAAAAACTTTGAATCAAAACCCTTTGGGAGCATTCAACATAGGAGATCAAATTGGAAATTTCTCATATTAGAAATCAATAATGGGTAAATGGAGTCAAATTTACAAAGTGTGAGCAAAATACAAGTGAACAAGATACATAAAAATAAGGTTCCAAGACAATAAAATAGTTGTTATTAATTCAGGAAAAAGCCAATAATTTTCTCTTAATGTTTGTCCACCTATAAAATCCTATTGAATTTTCGACTAATGCTCCTTATGTCATCATATGTATGTATTCTATTCCCCTCTTCACATTTACAACGATTTGAACAAGAAGTCTTGAATTTTTTTTAAGCAACATTATATTAAATAATTTATAATATTTTTTACTTTATTTTATTTACAACAATTAATTAGAAAAAATAAACTTGAAACGGAATTCTAAATATGAAATTTAAAATTTAAAATCATTTTCAAAATAACAAATAGACTAAAAATTATAAATTATTTAAAAATATTATTTTGCATATTAATCATTACACTACACATGAATAAAGCCAAAACAATGATCTAAAACTATATTAAATGTATCAAAATAGTAAATTATATAAAATTAGAATTTGTGGACTCTAGCATTCTTTTAATTAAGTAATTAATAATTAATAACTGAAGGGAATCGTCTAAATTCATGTTTTTTTAATGAAAGTTCATACCTGCTAGCATGACATCTCTGATGGGTTCATTTGAAACCATTGAACTTCACCAGTAGACCAAAAACCCATTGACATAAATTCACATTTTAATAATGAATCTTTATTATTTCCTTTGCCAATTCTTCAATGGCCAAATTAAGCGTATCTCTATGTCAAGATATTTTATTTGACTATATTTCGGTGTGCATCAAATGTGGTCATCAGAAGGCTACTTAATATATATTTTACAAATGGGCGGCCAATGTATGGGCCCGCGTTTACTGGCTGACAGCCATATTTTTCCCATTTCTTGATCAGCTGGCCAATGAATGGACCAGTCTTTGTCGTTCTTCCTTGTCACTTGCCCTGCTTTCCAGGCTGCCATTTTTTACCTGCGAAACAGCTGTAGTGCAGTTCCACCTTCCTCGGCAATGGCCCACATTCACTTTTCGTGGAAAGATGCCCTCGATGAACTTAAATTGCAAAGATAAAAGCCAGGCAAGCCCAGTTAGCGATCTTGATTCTAAAGCAGCAACTTGTAATTTTCTTTCTCCTCTCTATTATTTTATCACTGCTAGTAATGGGCAAGTTTTCCAAGTTTTCTTTTCCTTCATGCTGTTGCTTCTCATCCTCTTCATCTGCTCAGGAAGTAAGCAACGTTGGAACTTCCACTGCGACTAATTTTGATTTGGAGAGTTATCTACAGAAATTCAACGACATAGGTCGGCTTAAAGATCTGATTCAATTTATTGAAGAGCTTTTGAAAAAAGCGGTAGGTAATCTATGTATATGTTTTGCATCATAATAATTTCTGCACTTTTATAATTTAAATGAGCTTTTTCTTCCCAAAGTTTTAGTCTCTGCACGTCACTTCCCCTAGTCTGTTCTTGTTTGGATTTATTGAGTATAAATGTAGTGTTGCCCAATACAGTCAGGCGAGAAGGAAGAAGGATCTAGTTCAGCAGCAAGTTCTTATATCCAGGATGGCCAAACATTCCTAGAGCTAGTAGATAAACACGATAAACACGTTGGTAAACTTTCTGAAAAGGTAAAGTTTCCATTTTGGAATTATAAAATCAAATTTTGATAATATTCCTATACGGAAATTATTGGAGAGTGTAACACTAAACATTTGGGATACAAATTATATTAAATGGATCTAGATTCTAGATTGTCATAGATTACTTACATCCTCATGGAATTTTTTTGTACAGCATGATTCTATGGATGGCGCAAGTGCAGAGATAGAGAAGGTTGCTATAAATTTGCTGAAAGGCGCTGCCCAAATTCATTGGGTGGGGGCAGCACTTTCTGTGGTGGGATTTGTATTGGCCAGATATAATGAGATGTCTAACAATCAGAGAGAGTGCCTTGAAATTTTGAAAGTTTTGGTTAATCTTGGGAAGCAAATTCTGAAGTTGAATGAGCAAATGCCAGAAGAGGGAGAGAGACTAAATGAGGCAGTCAAGTGCATTGTTGAAGGATGCATCATGTGCGCCTCCCAACTTGCCGTTGGCAAATTTGTTAGGTGAGTACCTAACAAATCTGGACTTCAATTTTACATTTTATTCATATGTTCCAGTTTTATATACTCATATTGCTTTTTCTATTTCAAGTCAATACTATATAATATTCGACAAGACTCTCTACATATATAGCCTAAGTCCTATTGATTTTAGACAATGCTTTAACAAATCTAACCTATCTTAAAACTTCATTATATCACAACATTATAATTACACCATATTTATCAAAAGGATTTTGTTTAAAAGAGTTTTTCCTTCACTTCACGTGGGATTGTGAAATGATTCTTCTAGGCAATCTTTGATGTAATTGGCTAGAAAAATGAGACCTTATGAGTCACTAATCCCAAAGACCTTCTTGAGGAAATTTACCTTTTGAAGCCAGGAGTCTTCAAGTAACAAGAGACGTGTCTAGCTGTTGGACAAAACAAAAGGGTACCACTCCACAATTTCCCCACATGCCATGAGTTTTTTGAAGTTTGAGGGAATGAAAACCCCATTCCCATGGTGAGCCACCTCTAGGATCCCACTTAAGTTTCCCAAGAGTTACCTTTCACTATACTGAACACCAAATGCTTGATCATGCCTTTCTGTTCTCGTAGACATGGACACCATGTTCAAATTAAGTCCATGTCGATGATTTGTTTGTTAGAAATAAAATTTCCTCAAATAAGAAAACTTAGTGACTATAGTACTGATTGGTAATCACTGACAAAACAC